>NC_056737.1:514760402-514762902 GCF_019279795.1 Protopterus annectens | reverse complement strand
CACGCAGACTGGAGTCAGCAGTGGAGGAGGAGCTTGATGAGGAGTTGTTGGAGGAACTGGTTGCATGGAAACTGCATCTGAGGTTAAGGTGGGCACAATACACTGAAGCACTAGCAAAGACATAGCTTTGAGTCCACAACTATGAACCTATGAATTATGGCGCATGACAGAGGACACAGACTAAAACGGATGGATGAAATACTATACTGTGTCTATGCAGTACAGTGCATTATCTTCCCTTGTTATGCATTAGAGATTATATAACCCACAAAGGTCTGAGGGGTAGACAGAGTGCAGTCATCAATTTTTGCACAGCTGGAGTCGGGTACTGTAGCAGAAAGCAACAATGCTAACATAGGCTGAAGGATAGACTGTGTATGGCAGGTGGAGAGTCACATGGCCGAGTTGTTTTTTGGGAGGGTCACTAGGGCATTTTTTAGGGAAACAGTTGAGCTTCCAGATAAAGAATGCTGAGTGGACAGTCACAGGAATATGACAGGAGGCCTGTTATACATTACACTGTCTAGCACTTTGTGACTGTGTATATGACACATTCTGTGGCCCCACACATGGGGAAGTTGTTCACTGTGAATGCTCACATCCATGAGGGTGTCCCCATCAAAACACTGCACAATAAACACCACCAGATGGAGTGGATGGTGTGGAACTCTGTGATGTGTAGCCATTGTGCTACTAGAGGAGTTCCCACCACAACTATGGGCAGACTCATGCCCAGGTTTGGAAACACCGATGGGAAATGTGATGAGTGACACAGGTTTTGGAGTGTTGTAAAGCAGCAGTGGAAGTCTGTATTGTGACTTTGTGCCACACAGGTGGTCTCTGCAATGGCTCTACACTTCATAGTTGTCACATTCAATGACAAATGGACCTCCACTACCTTCTGTATATATGTTTACTCTCAGTCCCTATATGCCATACTATTGAGCACCATTACAGGCCCTCACATGTGTCCTCTCACATGCTACACATTACACTGATTAGTTTTAAGAGGGTGTGAGTAGCATCTGTCTGTCCTTGGATCACTGATCTGTACAGCCTCTGAATGATGCCCAGGTTGACACCCATGTCTAGGAATGAGTGGAGACTGTGGCAGCATTGACGACTAGACATCTTTAGTGTGTGCTGTTTGAATGCCCCCTGTCATCAGGTGTGCAGGTGAGGAGTGGTCACTATGTGACAGGCTTCATGGGCAGGCTAGCAATCACTAAGCACAGGGGATGTGGAGAGTACATTAATGCAAAATGAAAGCATATTTACTGATGTGTGTGTGTGTGTGTGTGTGTGTGTGTGTGTGTGTGTGTGTGTGTGTGTGTGTGTGTGTGTGTGTGCGCGCCTGTCTGTGTGTGTGTGTGTGTGTGTGTGTGTTAGTGTGCCTTCCATAATTATTGTTCCTGACAGTGTTAGTTTTTCAAACAACTGTAGTATGAGTAGGTTGCTGTCATCCTCAGAAAATGGTGATGCAGTGATATCAGGCATGTCCCATTGTATTCCACTTGACCCATAACAGCGGCACCTGTAAAGGCAGACAAAAATTCCTGCAGCTATGGTGAAATATACATAATACCCCACCTCCATGTGAGATACAGACTAATATATGCCAACTGTATACACAATTAAAGGATACATGAATACCATGAAGAAAAGATCACGGCTGTTTCATCCCTGATGTTCCTAGAGGATAGATATGTGGACATTTACCACTATTATGTCAGCGACAATGTTAAGACACTGCTGGTAATGGCATATGAGCATAACCATACTAACCTGCCACATCCACAACAAACAAGTGGCATTACCACCAGAACAACCCCCTTCCCATCCAGGCTTCCTCTTAGAATGAATGCACAGTCTCTTTCCTCAGATAAGGATAAGAGGAATTCCTTATTTGTCAGTATGCTCTATGTATCCCCTGTAGCTATTCTCTTCCTGGTGATGGAATGCACCTCAATTACCCTATATTGGACTTACTGGGCCTTCTTGTTATCACCATTGATGGCACTGACATCATGCACCACACCCTGCCACACCAGATTCCAGAAGGTTTTGACATCCTTGCCCATATCAAGCATCCATATGCAGCTGGTAGATAAAGCTTCTATGACCACTCTGCTACAGACCTCTCAACCTCTAAGTGCAAAATATCTGGACAAAGTCAAAAATAATCGTGTGACAAAGGCCTAAAATCATGGACAGATTTTAAATGTTACTCTTATAAAATTAGAATTCTGCTAGAATAATAGATTTGCATTAGCATCTATTTTTTGAAGGACATGAAGTCTGAAACTCAAATGTCTGTCATTATTTAGTGACCGCAGAAGTGTAGCTAGCTTTTTTTTGTCACTCTCTCGCTCTCTATCTAATCCTTAACTCCCTACTTTGCCTCTTTCTGATTAAACTAAACCTTTCCCCCCTGCTTCTGTCCTCACTCTTCTTACCATGATACTTTTTAATAACCTTGCTTTACCTCGTGCTTCCTCAT
>NC_056737.1:514752902-514755402 GCF_019279795.1 Protopterus annectens | reverse complement strand
CTCTCATTCTCTTCATTCATCAAAACCTCAAAGTACTCTTTCCATCTGTTCAACACACTCTCCTAGCTTGTGAGTATGTTTCCCTCATTATCCTTTATCACCTTTACCTGCTGCACAGCTTTCCTAGCTCGGTCCCTCTGTCTAGCCAATTGGTACAGGTCCTTTTCTCCCTCCTTAGTGTCCAACCTTTCATACAACACTTCATATACCTTATCCTTAGCCTTCGCCACCTCTCTCTTTGTCATGCACCTCACTTCCTTATACTCATGTCTACTTTCTTCATCTCTCTGACAATCCCACTTTTTCTTTGCCAGCCTCTTCCTCTGTATACTCTCCTGTACTTCCTCATTCCACCACCATGTCCTCCTTGTCTTCCTTCCTCTGTCCAGATGTCATACCAAGCACCTTTATAGCCATCTCCCTTACTAGCTCTGCTGTAGTTACCCAGCTATTCGGTAACTCTTCACTGCCACCCAATGCCTGTCTTAACTCTTCCCTGAACTCCACCTCACAATTACCCCTTTTCAATTTCCACCATTTGATCCTTGGTACTGCCTTTACACTCCTCCTCCTCTTCTTTATCACCAAAGTCATCCTACAAACCACCATCCTATGCTGCCTAACTACACTTTCCCCAGTCACCACTTTACAGCCTCCAATCTCCTTCAAACTGGCCCTCCTACATAAGATATAATCCACCTGTGTGCATCCTCCTCCACTCTTGTATGTCACCCTATGCTCCTCTCTCTTGTTAAAATGCATATTCACCACAGCCATGTCCATCCTTTTCATAAAATCCACTATCATCTGACCTTCTGCATTCCTTTGCTTAACACCATACCTACTCATCACTTCCCCATCACTTCCTCATCCCCTCTGTTCCCCTCTGTTCCCTTCACCAACATGCCCATTGAAATCTGATCCAATCTCCACTCTCTCACCCTTGGGTACAGTCATCACCACTTCATCCAACTCACTCCAAAATTTTTCTTTCTCATCCATCGCACACCCAACTTGTGGAACATATGCACTAACAACATTCATCATTACACCATCAATTTCCAGCTTCATAAACATCACTCTAGCCGACACTCTTTTCACCTCCAAAACACTCTTAGCATACTGTTTCTTTAGGATAACTCCTACGCCATTTCTCCTACCATCCCCACCATGATAAAACAATTTGAAACCACCTCTGATACACCTAGCCCTACTCCCCTTCCATCTGGTCTCTTGTACACACAATATACCAACCTTCCTTCTGTCCATCATATCGGCTAGCTCTATCCCTATACCAGTCATACTGCCAACATTCAAAGTTCCGACCCTCATTACCTCTCCCTATACCAGTCATACTGCCAACATTCAAAGTTCCGACCCTCATTACCACAGTCCTAGCTTTTCTCCATACCTTCACTTCTTCTCCTCCTTCGGCCAACAGTAGCCCAATGTCCGCTAGCACCCTGTTGGCTAACAGTACTGGTGGTGGTCGTTGTTAACCCGGGCCTCGATTGGTCTGGTATGTAAATATTTACTGCTGTCCGCATGAATGATTTGGCGAAGTTTTATGCCGGATGCCCTTCCTGACGCAACCCTCCCCATTTATCCAGGCTTGGGACTGGCACAAAGAAATGCACTGGCTTGTGCATCTCCAGTGGGTGGGTTTTGTAGATATATATATATATATATATATATATATATATATATATATGCATATATATATATATATATATATATATATATATATATATCTATATATGTGTGTGTGTGTGTGTGTGTGCATGCGTGCATGTGTGTGTGTCTACATATACATGTACATATACATACTGTATGCATATACATATACATATACACGTATATGTTGCTCAAAGTTGCAGAACATCGAACCACACATCACGAAGGGCAAGATGATCGATGTTCTACAACATTGAACATGAAAGTAGACTAAATTAAAAAAAGATAAAACTCTGATTGTAAGTTTTTGCAGGACGCAAGCCCCCTTGCACCCCCAGACCCCCTGCTACTTAAATATACCAACTCCAAGATTGCACTACAGTGAAAGGAATGGTACATTTCCCATTCTGTGAAATTCTCTTCACTGTAGTGCGATCTCAGAATTGGGATATTTTAGTAGTAGGGGGTGTGGAGGGGTGCAGGTTTTTTTTGAATTTGATATTGCAGAACTTCAATCCTCTGGTACTTGATGATCAGAAATTGGATGTTCTGCACTTTCGATACGCTGAAGTGGACCCATATACAGATATATATATATATATATATATATATATAGTTACCTAGTAAAACATCTTCTCTTCATAACATCTAAACTCAAAACATCAAGACCATAACATCTAAACTTCAAAACATCTAAACTCATAACATCGAATCTGAAAACATTGAAAACGACAAAGCAACTATAAATAACATCCCACACACTGTTTGCTACATTTATGCAAGGGGGGCAAGCCCCCCTGCAGCCCCCAAGTGGGGGCTCCACCCC
>NC_056737.1:514381820-514404538 GCF_019279795.1 Protopterus annectens | reverse complement strand
AAAACATGCACTGTAGAGAAAGCATACTGACTATCAGTATATATGTCCACACATCTGTTTTTCGCTAGAGTGCAAGCACGTGTTAAAGCTATCAATTCTGCTGCTTGAGCAGACAAGTTATGCTGCAGGGGTTGGGCTTCTACAATCTCGATATCAGTAACTACTGCATAACCTATTAGATTCTTTCCTGTAGGACCCTTTCTACATGATCCGTCCACATAAAATGTCACCTCTGCATCATCTAAGGGTATATCAGTAAGATCCTGTCTGGGTAAAGTTATTTGCTCCATTTCCTGTAGGCAACTGTGTGGTGTGCCATCCACAGGAGTCGGAAGTAACGTTGATGGATTTAATGTTGTACAACGTTCAATCACCATATGAGGTTGACTCAGGAGTATGGTCATACAAGACAGATGTCTAGCACGGGACAGGAATGCTATTTTCTCTTGCAGCTAAATTATCGCAACTGTATGAGGCACTCTCAAAGTGAGAGGGTGGAATAATACCATTGATGCCGAAGCCTGTACTGCCATAGCAGCTGCAACAACTGCCTGTACACAATGTGGCAATGACCGTGCCACTGGGTCCAACTGCGATGAGTAGTAAGCTATGGGGCGTGTCTTACTTCCATGCTGTTGCGTCACGACTGACGTCATATATCCCTGCTTACAATATACAGTCTGAAAACATCTCTTATGATAATTCGGGAGCCCTAAAGCTGATGATGAAGCTATCAATCGTTTTAGTCTGCAGAAAGCTGTTTCTGCTACTGGAGTCCAATGTAGTATATCTTGTGCTGCCATAGGTGTATTAAAGATTAAAGCAGCCAATACAGCCGATTCCAAAGCATAGTTTGGTATCCAGCTTCGACAAAAGTTAGTCGTCCCCAGGAAGGACATCATTTCCTTCTTGGTAGTTGGCTTGGGTGCTTGTAAAATGGCTGCCTTCCTATCTTCATCTAATGTTCTACCCTCCTTGGATACCACATATCCCAGGTACTTGACCTGTATTCTCCAAAGTTGCAATATATGCTTGTTTACTTTATGTCCCTGTTCTGCTAAATATTTCAATAATGCTATTGTAGCTTCCCTACATTGCTGCTGGGTAGGGGCCGCAAGCAGGATGTCATCCACATAAAGTAGAACTTGACTGCCCCCGGGTGGAGTAAACCCCGCCAGGTTGCTAGCCATCTCCTGTGTAAATATTGTTGGACTTTCACAGTATCCCTGCGGTAGCCGAGTATAGGTGTATCTGTTACCCTGAATGTAAAAGCAAACCAATACTGACTATCTGGATGTATAGGTAGTGAAAAGAAAGCATTGCTTATATCTACCATGGTAAAATACTTCTGTTGCGGCTTCAAATCATTCAATAAAGTGTGTGTGTCTGGCACCGTAGGTGCCCTAGGTATTATTGCATGATTTACAGCTTGTAAATCCTGTACCATCCGCCATTCCCCGTTTGCTTTTCTAACAGGAGATAGAGGGGTATTGCATGGTGAATCTAAAGATTCTACCAGTATCCCTTTCTTGAGTTGTGCCGCTATGATAGGCTTGATTCCCTGCTCTGCAGCCTTCCTGAAAGGGTATTGTTTCTTTTGCGGTCTAAATGCTGACTTCGGTGTAATGGTTACTGGACCTGCTGTCCGAATAAGCCCTACATCTGATTTCCCTGTTGACCAAAGAGTGCTTGGTATGTCACCCAAGGCTCTCTCTTCTTCTTTTAACAGGAACACCAATCAGCTGTCCTCACTCTGCTGTAAGTGTTCAGCTGGACGTGCTTGCGTTAGCCAATTTAATTTTTGCTTCTGTATTCCCTGTTCTGACAATTCTAGGTCGATTTGCCTTTCCCATCTTGTCACTTTTTCACCCAGGTCCACCCATCTGACATTTTTATGTTTGGTTACACTGACATGTGGTGGCCTGTTGGACTTATATAATCCCATGAATTCCTGAGGTAATGAACAACTCAGCACACTATTACCCTCAGTATCCCAGTACAAGGTTCGTAACACTAGTCTATTGGCAGGATTTCTGAACAATATTTGCTCATATTCCTTATCAGGCCCTGGTGTGCTACAATAGTACAGAGTACAATGTAACAAATGCTGCTGATCAATGTGAAGGGAGCGTACCTTACTGATGGCTACGTTCATCAGTTCCTCAGTTACTGCCCCTGGACCAGTCGTGACTAGGTCCTGGTTGTACCAATAATAGCATTCACCCTCCGATCGCACCACAAAAGTATCCATTTGCCTTTGTGCCTCCATACACTTCATGGTAGGAACTACTGCTATGCCAAAGAGCTGCATAAGGTCTCTCCCCAGTAAATTTACTGGACATTTTGCAGAAAGTACTATTTTACTTCTCTGGGTCATACCTGAAACAGGGTCAGTTATTGCTATATCATGGGAAAGTGGTTCCCTGTATAGCTGCCCATTTGCTGCTTTCAATAATATGTAGTCAGGTGATTCTGAGTGTTCCGGTAACTTTGAAGGGTGTATCAAAGTTCGTGATGCTCCTGAATCACACAGAAATCTCACTTCCTTCCCCTCCACCAGAAGTGTAACTTCCGGTTTTGTGTCCGCCAAATAGAGCTCCAAGCTCAACAAGGCTAATTCTAAAACTTCGTTTTCCTCATTTTCTACATCTGTTTGCACTTCCTTTATTCCTTCTACTGCGTTTACATTTTCTCCCTGCCCATTAGTCTCTCCTGATGACTGTTGAACGTTGTGACTGTCATATAGTCAATCCTCATCACTCCTATCCTTCCATTCCGTAGACGTTTTTTTATTCAACCTGCAATCCCTTGCTAAATGTCCCCTCTTCCCGCAGTTAAAGCACTCACCTTTTCTCTTTCTTTCCTCTAACACCTCCGAGTCTCTGTCAGAGCGTTTATTGCCCTGAGTGTTTCTCTTACCCTTTTTACCTGACTGTACTACAAAGACTTCTGCTCCGTCTTCAGCTGTGAAGACCTGCGTCTTCTTTTTCTTCTTACTGTTAAGATGTCTTTCAGCATGCCTAACATACTCCAGTAAGGCTTGTAGCCTACTCGTTCGGTGATCTATCATATGCTTTGTAATAAAGCTACTGATAGGGGCAATGCAACCTTTCAAAAATGCATTTTAAAACTGTTGTTCATATGAACTATCATTTTTCTGATTTTCAGGAATAGGCATACCACTATGGTTATTGAAACATTCTAATAATCTACCATAGTATCCATCTACAGTTTCATTATCTTGTTGTATGCACTGATTAATACAGGTCCAATCTGCTCTAGGTTTCCATTTTTCAGTAATTCGGTCCGTAAGACCCTTCAACGTGGTGTCTAATTCTGTGTCACTATGTAGGAGTGGTTTAAGTTGCGCCACAAACCATGTGCCAGTCTGGACCTATAATTTGTCTAATCACCTTCTCTACTTCTTCCCCATTTAAGTGGTAACTCATTCGCATACCTTGTAAATGTTGTATAAACTTTTCATGATTACTTTGTGGATGGGGAATTCCCTCTGTAGCTTTCCGGATATCTTCCGGTGTCCACGGTCTATACACTAGGAGAGTTGGGTCCTGGCCTTCCTGTCCTGCCTGAGGGTTCGGTACTTCAATTAATTGACAGATTTCCTCACTCTCTTCTAGTGACTCTCTTCTTAGTTGAATGTCCCTAGGTGTTTTACGTGTTCGGGATCTAGTTTCAATAGCTTCTCTTACAAATGGTTGTTGTAATACCTCTGTTGCCACAGGATAACGTGGGGGGGGGACCAGCCTGCCCTCCCGCTTCATATCCTGGATGAGGTATCGGAGGGGGTGGAGGGGGAGGGGGCGTTGCTACTACTGTATTATTATCTACTTTGTCTAAGAATGATGCTTTCGCATTTTTAGTCTTCTGTTCCCTTCGGTTCACTTCCTCAATCCACCTATGTGCTTGAGGAATACCCAACTGTCGCTGTTTTTTCGCCTGACCATCTGCGTCAGATTTTAACTGTTTCAAAAGTTTCACTAACGAAATTTTGTCTAATATACCATCAAAGTCATATTTATTAACCCATTTTGCAAAATATCTCACATTATCTGCTCTCTGCAATTGCATATACTTCGCATCATCCGTCAAGGGCGGATCTCACAATCTCTTAGTGCACTGATTTCCCATGTCTTAAAAAGACTGTTACGTACCCCTTCTCTCGTACCACGTGGTATCTCCTTCCCTGTATCCACTGTAGTGTCTAGAATGACTGTTTACTCTGCTCTGTGTTCCCCTGATCTATGACCAAATATACAGTACTTCAATTCGTTCTCGACCTGCTATCACAAATCTTAACAACAACACAATGTAACCTGGTCCCTGATCTAAAACAAAGACAAAGAGGGAAACTCTCCTTACCTGAGCCTCCCATTTATGACTGCACGTTTTCTTCTTGGGATCCAGTTTTCCACTTTTCAGCCACAGATCAGAAAGTGGACAGCCTCTTTACACACAACAATTCAGTCGGAGGTCTTTTCACTCAAGAAGAACCATTTAGGCAACTTCTCCTGCGCAGATTTATTACCACCCATGCACCCTGACCTGTAGCTTACCAAGGAAATTCTGGCTAAGAAGGACCACAATGTCAAATAAGTTGTTAAAATCAGACTGTAAAAATCAGTAGGCTTTTCTAAATGACAGTCAATAACACAGGAAGCTCAGGTTCACAACGTTTTACTAGTGTACAGCAGGAGGCAAAAAACTATACAGTACAAGTATAAGAGTTTTGTCTGACTCTATACAGGAAGCAATTTGTTTATATAGTGTTTACAATCAGCTTTTGCCCACCTTACTGACGTGGTCAGTCACAGGGCAATTCCATCACTATAGTCCGCAATATTCTATTCATACCAAGGTGCTGAGGTAATGCTTTTTAAATGTTTTCCCATGAGAATAACACAGCCTTGCAAGGCACCTGGTCAATTACAGTGTCCTTCTGTACATGTTGCTCTTTCAAGGTTCTTGGCCTGTTCGCATACAATAGTCAGTTCATTTCTTAATACGTTCCTTTGTCTCTCTGGTAAGGAGTTGTACTCTATCTTCGATAGAGCTCACAAGGCCATCCTCCTCAGTGGAAGGAAGAAAGATATACATGTACATACATTTATTTTTCTCTAACCCAGCAGATAATTAATGCTGAAAGACATAAGCCTGCTGAACTGGTTACTGCCAGGGTCAGAGTTCAATCACACTGCAGCTAAGCTTCAGGCAATTACATGCAAGATCATTTCTACTGCCATATTGTAAAATAGAATAAAATGCATTATATACTATTTGCTTCTAAACTGGCACTTCATATATGTTTATATATATATTTTTCTAACAACATCCATCCGGGCATATGCATGTTATTCCGTCCTTTGCGTTGGCGTGGGTGTTTGGCCGTCCGGCAACGCTACTCTCAACATGTGATGTCCCACCTTCCCCTTCTGTGCCTGTGGCACCCTGTTAGGGTGTCCTGTTTGGTAGGCAGATGTTCCGCTATATGTGTTGTGTTTGACATGTCTGCATAGCTAATCATCGGTACGGTGGTTGAACATCCCGCCTTGTCCAGATGTGTACAGTTATGTGCACCGTGGCGTGTGCACGCCTATGGGGTTTGGACGGGTCCATACCACATGCGGGATGTACACATTCTGCCGACACATTCACATGCAGCCATTTGCATATCTGTACCTGAGGTGGGTTGTTAACATGTGGGTACATATTTGCCCGCGTGGCACTGCCTAAGACAATACTTCTTACCACATTTCAGGTATGCCCATTGTGTGTAGGTGTGTAGCTGCGCAAGGCTGCTAGCTGGGTTGGGTGCACGGTCGTACATGGATGCGGGATACATGCTATGATGGGGTTATTGTGTATTACATTTGCATGCAGGAGTTCTGCTTCTGGATATTACGCTTAGACATACGCCGTCCTGTGTATGCGACGAGCACGTTGCTGGGTGTGGTACATGTTGCTATGCACATGTTTGCCTGTGTTTAGGGTATCTTGTTTCCTTCTTGTTGTTATATCGACACGGCTACCCGGCTGTGTACTCTCACTACTGCTGGTGACCATTAGGGTTGCCACCTTTTCCAATGCCCAAAGTGGGACATCTTTTGTAGAAACATCAGATTTTGCAGGACAAAACATACCCACAGCAAGTAGAGATGAAAGAACTTCACTTTTTTGCCAAAATAAAAGCTTATTCTTATAGCATTTGAGTTGCTTATTCTGTTTCTTATAACATGTATGTGTTTCAAATACAAAATAATTGTTTTATACTACTATTAAGGTATATAGAGGAAATATTTTTGTCCTAAAATCTCAGGACATTTGCCATTTTTTCGATTTTTTTGCGGGACGCAACTGTCAAAAGAGGGACTGTCCCTAGCAAAGTGGGACAGGTGGTAACCCCAGTGACCATGCCCATGTCGCTACTTCTATGTCGGTGCGGCGCGCTGACATGCTGCGGTACACCTTCACTGGGTATGCCCACTGACAGTGCATTGCGGGACGGACACGGTATTATGCTTATCATTTGTTCCTTGGACGGGTACACTTAGGGCTTCGTGGGTTGTGTTTGGTTCTCCGTTTTGTTGGGACAGGTACTATGTTGCATACTCTGCGTACGTTTCATTCTCCACGGGCCCTGGCTGGTGCGGTTACTATTACGGGCGGCCTGTGGCAGTCAGCACTTTAGGTTGCTCATCGCCTGCCGGCTTAGCCACGCCTCCGGACACATCCTACTTGGGCTCGCTCACGTGCCCTACGCACGTGTCTGTGGTTGCGGCGTGCACTCATTACTATGCATATGGCGCTGCTACGCCGACTATTCACTGCACCGCCAGCGCAAGCCTTACACCGGCCTTGCGCCGAGCTTCATGAATCTCGGGGATAGTCTTTCCATTGTGTCATTGGTTTGGGTCAGGGTCTGTTAATGGTGGACCATATCTGGTACACCTCCACAGGGATCATCTGAATCAGGTTCTCAGACCACCTCAACTGACGTCTTTCGCAAGACAGAGGCATATCTTTACTCACAGATTCTCCAAGAATGTCAACCTCATTCTTTCACAGATACTGGACCCAGCAACCCTTCAAAAAGATTTAATTTTCACTGCTTGCAATACAAAGCTTTTGACCATAGGTCTGGATGGCATCATAGACTGCTAAAGTGAAATAATCTCCCTGTGGTTCTGGTCTTACTTCACCTGCATACTCCAGTACAACACTTACAAGCATTGCAGCTGCTTCTCCCATCTTCTGGTCAATCTCACTGTCACCACTGCCCTCACTCATGAACATTTTTCAGAGATACTTACACTGTTCCACTTTGTGTGGCTAGTGTCTTGTTGGTTTCAGAGCACAAACCACTTTTTTTCTGTAGAAGAACCATGACCTCTGGAGGGGAAGATTTTTATTACAGTTATGTCAAACTCATCAGAAAACTACTCCAGTGCATAGCTGAGATAACTATCACTTCTGGCCCAGGTTGCATCATCAGAAAATAGTAAAGATGTACCCCCGGATTTACGAAACCCTTAATAGTGTGCAGGATTAGTCTAAGAGCTATTTTCGGCAGCATGGCTGACGTGCGATCCAGGAACGAGCTCCCTGGATGTGCACGTGAGCTCTTAGGCTAATCCTGCATGGAGCGAGCTCCTGTATGCAAATTACCCTCATTTTCAGGTGAAAACCATGCAAATGAGGGTAATTAGCGATCCAGGAAGCTGACAGTGCAGGACGAGTGCAGTCTGCAGAAATGTACTCGGTTAGTAACCAAGTACATTTCTGCAAACTACAAAACGGAGCTATGACAGCTCCAAATAAAGGTTGCATATCATTGAGGAAGCATGCCAATGGCCGAGTATAAGCCCATTGGCATTGCAAACTGTTTAAAAAATAAAAAAAATCAACTTATATATTTTTTTTTTTTGCCGATCTTGGTTGTTTAAGCATAGGGCAGTGGCATGCAAACAGGATCGGAGGGAATATAAAAAAACAAACTTATAATGAGCATTCTAACTAAAAGCAGTATTCTGCCATGCAAGTCAATGGCAGACATAAGACAACCTGGCCAGTTAGTAATGGTTGCTAAGGGGGGGAGGCTCATTGTGGGACATGTAACTATGCATTAGCAGACAATCCTATGCAAATGAGGGGAAGGATAGTGAATCCCAGATTTCCCCAGGGTGTGAGGCAGGTCCCAAGAGTGTAAGAGTATAAATAGCTGGTTGCAAGACTAGGATATAGGTGACATTATGGGGGGGATGTCAGGCATACTGTAAGTGGACTGGAGCCCTGTGGCTCGGGACTGCTCCTAGCTTAGCACAGCTAAGCTAGACATGTGTCCAAACTGCCTAGCATGCTTTACAAAGTGTAAGTGGGTGTGCGTGCTGTGCACCAGGTTTTACAGGAAGAAAAAGGAAGTTAAACCAGGAAATAGCAGCTCTGTGCACATTTGAGCACTCCGTTTGTGCGGCGTGCACACAGACTTAAACAGGGAGGCAATGGGAAGGGAAAACAGCAGTTGCAAGGTAATCAAGGAGAACTAGCTTAGCTGACAGGTGAAATGTATCAGAAACAGCCAATTACATAGGCAGCAGCCCAGCCCAGCACACCACTATAAACTATGCAAACACCTTTCCCCCTTGTTTTTCCCAAAACCAATGCACCACCGGTGTATACAGATATACAGATGGGGAAATTTTACAAAACTAAAGCAAGCGAAAAAATGTTAGGGGCTGCTTTGGCTATCATAAATCAGCATGTGCAAGAGGCTGAGGGTGGTGGGGATGTGAATACTGCTGAGCAGTCCACAGTGAGGAGACGGAGAAGAGTGTACAGACCCAGGGGAACCTACCAAGGGCTACATGAGCTGGAGATAGTGGAGCACTATAGGGTGGACAGGGACCTCCTACAGCAAAGTGTTGGGCTGTGCCAGCCATGCCTCATACACAGAAATAACAGAGGGGAACCCATCCCACTGGTTACCAAGGTATGTGTAGGCCTAAGAATACTAGCTGCAGGTACCTTCCAAAGGCCAACTGGGGATATGATGGAGATTTCACAGGCATCAGCATCCAGGGTACTCCACCAGTTCCTGGATGCCATGTCAGAACATGTCGGTGAGCACGTATATTTCCCCATCACTTGTGAGGCATTGACCAGCAATATGCGTCTCTTCTACCAAATGGCAGAATTCCCTGAGGTAGTGGGTGCAATAGACTGCACGCACATATGCATTAAAGCACCACCAGGTGAGCAGGGTAGGGTCTACATCAAAGACAAGGGCTTCCCCTCCATCAACTGCCAGGTAGTGTGCGATGCCCAGGGCATAATAATGAATGTGTGTGCTGGCTGCCCTGGAAGCGACCACGATTCCCACATCTGGCATCTGAAGCAGCTGTACCAGACATTTGCCAATGGTGACTTACCACACGGTCACCTAGTGGGGGATTTTGGATACGCACTGGAGCCATGGCTGATGACACCCATCAGAAATGGACACACGCCCGAACAAAAACTCCATAATGAGGCACATGCACAAACACAAATCATAATAGAGCATGTGTTTGGGATGCTCAAGTCACGGTTCCGGTGCCTGGACACATTCGGTGGAGCCTTGCCATATTCACCAACTACATGTACCCAAATTGTCCTTGTATGTGCCATGCTACACAATATGATCTTACTGAAACAGCTGCAGCAGGAACAGCATGGGGCAGGGCCACACAGCCCCTCCCACTAGTGCCAAGGCCTGCACAGGCTCAGAGTGATTTGGAGGAGGAACAACCTGAGCCTGCACCAGTAGGCAGAAGGAGGCATGCCCAATATGCCCTGGCCTTGGCAAAGAGGCAGCATATAGCACATGCACTGACACAGTAGTGACCCAGGGAATGACACCTCTCACCGACTCATACATACAGTAAAAGGGATGCCAAACATGACACTACCTGTGCTCAACCATGTATAGAGAGTGTACTATGTGCATCTGACATAGGCAGCCCTGCAGCACCACCCTCAATACTGGGACACCCACAAGGTAAGTGACTCACACATGCCAGTTGGGGGTGGCACATACCCAATAACAGTCACAGCCAGCATGATAGGTGTAGACAAACACAAACAAATGCTGTACTATGGCCTCTGAATGAGCCTTATGGGTAACCCCTCCTCCAGGCCTACACAGACAGACTACAGCAGGTCAGGCAGTTGGATGTAAGTTGTGAAGGCTAGGAAGTCAGAAACTAATATGTAGGTAGTTAAAGCTAAGATCTGTAGTACACTGGTATGCCTCTAGCCAGCACGATAGGTAAGACTACAGACTGAAATGGTGTACCCGACATGCCAGTACAGTCCTAGCAAATGTGTAAAGGTGTCAGGTGTGCCCCACCATCCTACGTACACTTATAGTAACAGTCAGGTGTGCCCCCCACCCTTGTGTGGAAATGTAGAAACAGTCAGGTGTCCCCCCCCCCACTATGTAGAAATGTAGCAACAGTCAATGCCCAATGACTGATGTATACCCTGCAGACACAGCATGCTACCTGTCGGTGTACAACACAAAGGTCAGCACTGCAGTGCAAACTACCTGGACTTGATCCACACATTCAGTATAGATGGCCATACTGGGCATGCTCACACACAAACACATGAAGGCCATATTGCAAACACCAGTGGACCAGACATATCTTGCAGTTGCAGTTCTTATTGCAGACACATGTCAGTATGCACCACTCATGCCTTGCACACACAGTGGATAGGAATAGAGACATATATGTAAGGACAACACACTATAATAAGCCAAAGGTAGACAGACATAGATGTGTGGAAAAGGATGACCATGACAAGGAGCCATCTGGGCCTGTCCCACCCAGCACACAGCCAAAGGGCTCCAAACACATGAGGTGCAGGTGTCACTCACTGCAGATACTAGCCACCAGTATCTATCAGCATGACAGACTATGTGGTGCATGAGCCAGCTGTGCAACATGACTGTACAAGGAAGTAGTCACCCAGTAGCTGTATACATGTACTTGTGGCATATGCCCCTGTGTGTGCCCACATGTGGCATGTCAACCCCTACATGAATGAGTTACGGCCCATGCACACACCGCCCTCCCCATAGCAGTATCCTGACAAGCCTGTTGAGGTCATCCAATGTGAAATACACCTTTGGGAGAGCTGTAGCTCAGTAATCCCCATGGCGCATCCCATAACTGCGTACTGCTGTAGTGATAAACTAGTTAGGTAGCAGTTCTAACCCCAGACTTGACAACTGTGTGAGTGTGTGTTTGTGTGCCTGTCTCTCTGCCTGTGTAGAGAGAAATGCTTTTTAGGCTACTCACACTCCATACAATATATATACTCAACTTTGGGAAGGCTGCTGATGTCACTCACCTAGAGATACACCTTTGGGAAAATCATAGCCCAGTAATCTCTGTAGCGCATCCTGTAACTGTATACTGCTATTGTGTGATAAAGTAGTTAGGTAGGTGCTCTAACCCCAGACATGGCATCTGTGTGTGTGTCTGTGTGTCTGACTGAGTAGAGAGCAATGCTTTTTAGACTACTCACACTCTGTACTATTCATATACTCAACTTTGCCAAGGCTGCTGATATCACTCACCTAGCAATACACCTCTGGGAAAATCATAGCCCAGTAATCGTTGTAGCATGTCCTGTAACTGTGTACTGCTGTAGTGTGATTAAGTAGGTGTTCTATCCCCAGACCTGGCAACTGTGCGTGTGTCTGACTGAGTAGAGAGCAATGCTTTTTAGGCTACTCACACTCTGCACAATTCATATACTCAACTTTGCCAAGGCTACTGATGTCACTCACCTAGCAATACACCTTTGGGAAAATCATAGCCCAGTAATCTCTGTTGTGCGTCTTGCAACTGCGTACTGCTGTAGTGTGATGAAGTAGTCAGGTGGGTGTTCTAACCCCAGACCTGGCAACTGTTTATGTGTGAATCTGTGTGTGTCTGACTGAATAGAGAGCAATTTTTTTTAGGCCACTCACACTCCGTACAATTCATATACTCAACTTTGGCAAGACTGCTGATGTCACTCACCTAGAAATACAACTCTGGGAAAATAACAGCCTAGTAATCTCTGTAGCACATTCTGTAACTGCATACTGCTGTAATGTAATAAAGTACCTTAGGTAGGTGTTCTGACCCCAGACTTGGCAAGTGTGTGAGTTTGTGTGTTTCTGACTGAGTAACAAACAATGCTTTTTAGGTTACTCACACTCCTTAGAATTCATATACTCATCTTTGGCAAGGCTGCTAATGTCACTCACCTAGAAATACACCTCTGGGAAACTCAAAGCCCAGTAGTCTCTGTAGTGCGTCCTGTAACTGTGTAGTGTAATTTAGAACTGTGGTAGGGTTCCATCTCCAGCCATGGCAATTCTGGATGTTTTGTGTGTGTTTCAATGACTGTGTATGGAGCAATGCATCATAGGCTACTCACTCACAGTACATTTCAAATGCCCTACTTTGCCAATCCTGCTGATGTCATTCATTGTGAAATACAACTTTGGGGAGAAAGTTCTTTACTAATCCCTGTGGTGTGGTCTATAACTGCTCCCTGCTGTAGTATAATATAGGCCATGGTCAGGGGATCTATGCCCACACATGTCTGTGGTGGATGTTTTGTGTGTGTCTCACTGCCTGTGTAGGGAGCAATGCATTTTAGGCTAGTCATTCGCATTACAGCTGAAATGCCCTACTTTGGAAAACCTGCTGATGTCATTCAGTGCAAAATACACCTTTGGGGAAGGCGGTCACTAGTAATCCCTGTGGTGTGTCTTATAACAGCTCCATGCTGTAGTGTGATGTTAGACCTTGGTCGGGGGTTCTACACTCACACATGTCAGTCGTGGATGTTTTGTGTGTGGCTCACTGTCTGTGCAGGGAGCAGTATATTTTAGGCTTGTCACTCGTATTAAAGTTGAAATGCTCTTCTTTGATAATTCACTGTGAAATACACCTTTGGGGAAAATGCACACCAAGAATGTCCATGGCACGTACTGTAACTGTGTAGTGTAATAAGCTAATTAGGTAGAGGTTCTACTCCCAGACATGACAGGTGTGTGTAACTTGTATCCTGTGTAGGGGTGAGCGTGGGCAATGTGGAGAGGGTTTTGCTTATTTCTTTTATGGTGGCCGTACTATATATCACAATGTCAACCATACAGGGATAACAGATGTAAATTAGCTGGGAGGCTGGGGTGCAAAGCTATACCCATACATGTGACATCAAGGCCAGCCAATCCAAGTTAGCAACCCCACTATTACCCAGAGCACACACTCAACCCATGTATCATACGCACACACATGCTAGGCAACAGCCAATAGGTAGGTAGTACACTGCATATTGACCACTGATAGTAACTATGCAGTGATAACAGTGGGCTACAGAGGGCATGTCACCCTGCCCATCTGTCCAATATGCACATACATGCAGACAGTGCACCTCCACCATGTTCCCCAATGGACACCTGCACCACCTGTGGTGCCTTCACATGTGACTCACAATGGACATACCATGCCTAACAACATGCCCTGTATGGACAGATGACACTGACATCAGGGAATGCTGTTGGCATGCTATCAGTGTAGGTGCAGAGTAAACCTGCTGCCCATTACCAGTTCCTACCACAGGTAGGCAAGACTGGCACATAGGTTCATAGGTTTATACTAGGCTATCTGCCCTAAGGCATTTATAAGCCTAGCCCAAAGTTTTGTGGCTTACGCCACCCCTTATGTTAAAAAATACTGTGCCCATTAGTTTGTTGTGCCTCTGTCCAGCAGTGACACAGAGATGATTCCCGGGGTAAACCTATGATCTCCCATCCACCAGTCAAGATTTCTCTTGAACAGAGCCAGCGAGGTGCTCTGCCTCACATGGACCGGGATTTTATTCCACAGCATAGGGAGTCTCTGGGTGACAAATCTATCCCTCCAGCATGTCCTATTTATATCCATGCTAAGGTTTAAGTCACTTGCTCTAGTGGATCTGGTAGATTTGGATTTTTGAGGTGGAGCATGGGCATTAATTCCGGGTTGGACATGGCCTTGTATGTCAGGCACAGGTCACCACTGAGCAGGCGGTATGCGACTGAATAGAGCTGGAGTTTCTTCAGTCTGGCAGCATATGACAGATTTTGGAGTCCTTTTATCCTTTTGGTGAGGAACTTTTGGGGTCTCTCCAATTGCTGCAGGTGTCGGGTGAGATACATCCCGAATGGGGCATTGTACTCGATCATTGGTCTGATAAGTGAAGAGTACAGGGGAACAATGACCTCACTTGATCTGGATGTGAATCCCTTCATGATCAGGTGGGCAATGTAGAAGGCCTTTCTAACCACTTTAGAAATGTGAGTGTCAAAAGAAAGGCCACTGTCAACCTGGGTCCCCAGGTCCCTGATAACCTCTTCTGTGCTTAATGGATTGCCACCTATATGGTAGCTTGGGGTTACCTTGTTTTTCCCGAAGGGTATGACTATACATTTTTTGGCATTTAACTTCAGGCCATGGCTCTGGCACCAGCTATCAGTTTCCGTGAGACCCATCTGAAGGATATCTGTGTCCGATGTACTTTCCACTATGGCGCCCAGTTTGCAGTCATCTGCAAACTTTGTCAGCCATAGTCCTCTTATGTTTGCCTGTACTTCTGAGAAGTAGATGCCGAACAACAGGGGGCCAAGGACTGAGCCCTGTGGGACACCACTTGTGACCGGCTTGGAGTCTGACATGGCGCCAGCAACTCTAACCCTGTGGGTTCTGTCCTTTAGCCAGTTTGCAACCCATCTTGTAACATATGGGTTTACATTTAAGCTGGTAAGTTTCTCTATAATACCCGAGTGGAGTATTGTGTCGAAAGCTTTTGCAAGGTCAAGGTAGGCTGTATGGACTGCCTTTCCCTCATCAATGGCCTTGGTGGCTGTTTCGAAGAAGTCGACCAAGTTCAAAAGGCATGATCTGCCCTTGACAAAGCCAAACTGGGTCGGGTCCAATGTCTGCAAGTCCCCTATGTCTTTGTTTATGAGTTCCATTATGATCCTCTCCATAGCTTTGCAGACCAGGCTTGTTAAGCTTATGGGGCGGTAATTACCAGGGTCCGTAGAGGCACCGCCTTTGTGGAGTGGGACCACAGTTGCCGTACGCCACTCCTTGGGCACGTATCCTGTGGTAAGGCTATGATTAAACAGCTGCCTTATATGCGGGTTTAGTTCCTCATTGAGTTCGTGTAGCACACAGCCAGGGACACCATCCAGTCCCATTGATGCTGTGTTTTTAGCTTTAGAGAGAGCAGCTTTCACCTGTGCATTTGAGATGTCTGGGAGGCTACACTCCGCTGGGATAGTTATCTCTCCTTTGGGAGAGGGTGAAGTTTGCACTGAACCTGTCTGCCAGTATGTTGGCAATGTCTGTGGGTTCAGTGATTTTTGTATCATTTTGGACTAATTCTGAGCATATCTGGGAGTTTCCACCCAGGTTTCTAACATAGCTGAAGAAGGCCTTATGATTGTCTTTTGAATCTAAGGCAATTTTTCTCACAAAGTTGACCTTGGATGATTTTATGAGTGCTCGTATTTTTTTACTAATAATGATCAAGGGTGTCTTCTCTTTTATGGATTTTGATCTATCATGTAACAGCTTTCTCCTCTTATTGTAAAGTTTGTTTATGGCTGGGGTCCACCAGACTGGATGTTTGCCCTTGGTGGAAAGAGTCTTGGTTTTATTAGGGATTGACTGATCCATGCAGTCCTGGAGGTGTTTGTAGAAGGCATTTGTAAGGGCTTCCGCAGCTTGGGTTGTGGTTTCTACTGGCTCGGGGGCCTTGAAGGATACCACACCAGTCTTGGGTAGTGTGAAGTTTGCTTTAGAGAAGTTCTTCACTGTGGTCTTTTTTGTTTGGGGTGGGGGCGGGATGTGGATTTCCAGTGAGATTAGTTTGTGATCTGATCTCACCAATGAGGGATATACATCCGGTGTGGAGCATTTTGTCCCCATGTTTGTGATGATGAGATCTAGTATATTTTCTCCTCTTGTGGGAACGGTGACTAGTTGTTCCATGGCATTTGAATTTATGAACTCCAGGAACCTTTGGGCTAGAAAGTTGGGGCTTGAGTAATGTTCCCAGTCTATATTCGGGTAGTTGAAGTCACCCAATATAATGGTGTTTGGAGATACATTTATACCCTCCAGTGTCTTCAGGAAGGCTGTGTGGGGTTCCTGAGTTTGAGAGGGTGGCCTGTAGCATGCTACAAATTGTACAGCAGTTTTGCCTATGGTTAATTGCACCTGGATGGTTTCCAATGCTTCGTGCGTTGCCACCAACCTGGAGGTGTGGGTATCCTTGATGAATATGGATACACCCCCTCCTTTTGTGGTGTGGTCTGGGTTTTGGGGCCAGAACGCATGATATGAGGTAAAACCTGATAGTGCCGGGGTGCTCTCAGGAGCCTTGAACCAGGTTTCAGTCATAGCACAGACATCGATGTTCTCCATACTGAGAAGGGCCTCGAGTGCGTGCATTTTGAGATTAAGACTTCTGGCATTGAGCAGCATTACCCTTAGTTTCTTCCCATTTTTGTTTTCTAGGGTGGTAGGTTTAGAATTTGAGCCTTGCCTAAAAAGGCACTATGGGGGTGGCAAGAGCCTTAGCCAATATCCGGAATCCCAGGGGTGATAGGTGCAAGCCGTCCCTTGCGAAGCAGCGTGGCTTGTCAAGCATGTCATCCCAGGCAGACAGACACTGGATCCCCTTTGAATGACACCAGAAATTAAGCCAATTGTTAAAGCTGATCATCTTGTCTCTATGTTGTGGCATAATTCTTGGTGAAGGAAGGATACTGCTCAGGGTCAGGGTCATACCTGCCTGGGCTACATAATCAGAGAGCTCCTCTATGTCTCTTTTCATGTAGTCCAGGGAGGTACATCTCAGGTCGTTCACACCAGTATGGACAATGACTGTGTCATATTTGTACTTGCTGTGGAGTGACCCGAGTCCTTGTGTTATGTGGCAGATTCTAGCGCCCGATAGGCAGTTTAATGTGACCCTCTCCTTGTTCAGCCTGGTGAGTGGGACGTCAGTGTGTCTGACTATGGAGTCACCTATGGCAAGTATGTTTGGTGTTGTATTTGGCCTTAAGGGCTGTGACTGCTTTGCACACTGATTTTGTGGTTTATGTGTTGCCTGTGGTGTGTCATGAGGTGGCAGTTGCTTGGGTGTCTGCTTTGGAGGCCTCTGCTGTTTAGGTAAATTTTTGCTCAGAGCCTCCGAGTATGACTTTGTGTGTTTATGTGTTTGATTCATTGTTGTGATAGCTTTATGTGAGACTGGTTTTGTGGTGTGTGTAGTTGCCTTCTCCTCCTGTCTGGTCTTGCCAGTCCTGAGTTGAGAGAGCTCAGCCTCCAGTTTGGCTAAATAGCTGCATCTCTCGCAAGTATTTGTGTTATGTGGGAGGAGGAGAGGGTTGTCAGTGTACATGAGGCAATTGTAACATTGTCTCAATATTCCCAAATTCACCATCTGGACAGGAGAGGACGCCAGCATCTGGCCCTTCGACATGCTAGAGAAATTTAGAAGTTAGGGGTGTAATTGAATAAGAGAGGACTTAGTAAGGAAGTGGGTACTCCTGGGGGGGGGTTGCTAGTGAAGGACTTTGTATAATACAGAAGTGCTAAACCTGAAAAGAAGATGCTTTTAAAACAAGTGCTGAGCTTTTTTTTTTTTTTTGAGAGAAAAAAAAAAAAAAAAAAAGCTTTTAGGAACAAGTGCTGCGCTTTTTAGTTAAGGGATATACTGTTTAGATTACCAGTAGAGCAGTTCTAAGGGAAAAAATGAAGAACAGACTTTATGGAGCCAGAAAAAGTTTAACCTTGTTAAACCAGCGCTGCCCGATACTGCTCTAGTGGCAACTCCGCGCTAAAGCACTCTAAAGCGTGCTTGATAGCAGGGGCTGGAAAGAGCCAGAAATTGACCCAAAATGGCCAATAAAACTACAGTTTCAAGTCAGTAACCACTCCCACGGGGGGCAGGGAAGCAGCTCAATGTTTTTCACTGCCACTGATCAACAGAGAGACTTTCCTTTAGCCCAAGCAAAAATGGCCTCACAGAAACTTACAAAACAGTTCAGGAACAGCAAGCCTGTAACTTGAACTTTTTTAAATCTCAGAAAAGTGGGAAAAAAGCAAGATTTTTTTTGTTTTGTTTTTTCAGAGATAGCAGAGGTTCACAAGTAATATCAAGTTATAACAGTGCAGTAAATGACCCCACACAAGAGTGCTAGGCCAAAGACAGAAAATATGCAAGTTTTGAGAAAAAACGATTTTAAAATTAAGTGCAAACAGGAAATTCAGTAAACAGCTTTTGGTTGTGCTCTAAATACAGCTACTAATGCAGAAATCAAGTTTAACAAGCCAGAAAATGCTCAAACTATGCAGCTATGCAGAAAAACTTATCAAATAAACAGAGGAAAAATACTTAAAATCTCAAAAGTGGCTCCTTTCTTCTCTCAGCATTTTCTCCTCTTGGTGGGTGCTTCACCAACAGCCAACAAGCCTGAAAAGACCTAAAGCAGAACTCTCTTCTTTGGTGATATAGGCACTTTACTTCACAGAACAAATGACTGGACCAGACAGCATCGGCAGCACCATTTTTCTGTCAAGGAAGATGTGACAGTAGTGTCCATAGTTCATAGTTCATAGTTCATAGATTAGTACTAAGCTAACTGCCCTTGCGAGCCATTTTAAGCCTAGCTAATTATCCCTTGTGAGACTCAAACCCTGCACCTTGTGTTTGTAAGGCAAACACCTTAACCATTAGGCCACACTCCCAGTGATAATCTGTGTTCACAACATGGGCCAGACACCCCAGGTACAGTTCCACATGACACTGTACATGTATGTGGGAGATGTTCACATCCCAGACACCATCCATGTCATGGACTAAGGAACAGATACATGGCATGTGGTGTATAGCATTGGCCACACACAATAGTCACCCAGGAGACTGGATGGGGGATGCAATGCCCACCTGTGTGGGAAAATGCAGTAACTACAGGCCTGAGCCACAATGCAGACCATTGTCACATGGGCTGATGCCAAGGCATACCTATTGCCTACCCTTGTACAGCCTACTGGCACAATTGACCACCAACACACCCATGTAGACATGCACCCATGCATGTCAGAACTGGCACCCTGTGTGTTCCTGTGTGTGTGTGTGTGTGTGTGTGTGTGTGTGTGTGTGTGTGTGTGTGTGTTTGTGTGCATGTGTTGTATGGTGCATATGTCCACATCCATACTCACTACAAACCGCCTCCGGGCATACTGAAACATGCTGTCTGATGTCTGACATCTCCTCATACTCTTTGCCCATAAGGCCTCCATGTGACCTGTGTGGTGCATGTGATACCTGCACATTGATGTGTTGTGGCAATCCCACTAGTGATGACTTGCACTCCTGGCCCTGCCAAGTGTGTCAATGTGTATATGTCCCTGTGTGAGTGTGCCTGTGTTGACAATAGTCACCCATGTGACTGGATGGGGGAAGAAATGCCCACCTGTGTGGGAAAATGCAGTAACTACAGGCCTGAGCCACAATGCAGACCATTGTCACGTGGGCTGATGCCAAGGTATACCTATTGCCTAACCTTGTACAGCCTGCTGGCACAATTGACCACCCACACACCCGTGTAGACATGCACCCATGCATGTCAGAACTGGCACCCTGTGTGTTCGTGTGTGTGTGTGTGTGTGTGTGTGTGTGTGTGTGTGTGTGTGCGTGTGTGTTGTATGGTGCATATGTCCACATCCATACTCACTACAAGTCCCCCCGGGCATACTGAAGTATGCTGTCTGATGTCTGACATCTCCTCATACTCTTTGCCCATAAGGCCTCCATGTGACCCGTGTGGTGCATGTGATACCTGCACATTGATGTGTTGTGGCAATCCCACTAGTGATGAGTTGCACTCCTGGCCCTGCCAAGTGTGTCAATGTGTGTGTGTCCCTGTGTGAGTGTGCCTGTGTTGACACTGGCACCTGTTCATGCAGACAGGCATGTGTATGACACCTACTGTATATCTACCATATCCCTGTTGCAGATGTCACTCCCCCTCACAAATATGTTCTGAGTGCTCCACTTCAGGTAACCCTTGTGGTGCATCCAATAACTGCATTGAATTGTGATAGCACTACATAGTTGTTGGGGGTTGGATACCCTGTGCTGGTAGGTGTGTGACACAAACATGCTTCAGTTTTACTCTCCTGTCCCTCCCTGACATGTATTTACCTCTGTCTGCCTCCTCCACTCCCTCTCTGGTGGATGTGGATACCCATTCCTGTCTTGCTTAGGCAGCAGCATGTGCATTTTACATGATGATCATGATCAGCTGATGGCCTCTCCACAAATTGCAGCCCTCCCCTAGCTGACTGCATGTGGAACAGCTGTGGTAACAATCCCATAGCCAATTGGATGGAAACACACTCCAGTACCTAGGAACATCATGGTGGTGTTGGGACTTTTCAGTAACTGTGAGCAGGAACTAGATCTGTTGTTTGGCAAACAGCACCTCAGATGGATTGGGGATTTACTTCTAACAACACACTCTGTGGAAAGAGGGCAACAAACAGGAGGGGGATGTGCCTGACCTGACTTCAAACTGTAAGTGCTGCTATACTGCATTTGGAGTAATGTTGGTTTATCAGTGCTTGTCTGGATATGCTTGTCGTACATGTCGCAATACCTGCCATGTCAGTTCCATGTATATGAGGAATCCCCATCTGCAGGGTCATCTTCAAACTGGACAGTGTTGTGCCTATGGTTTCATGTGTTAGCCACAGTGCATCTATCTGTGGAATGCAGAAGGTAGTGTGAGGATTGCAGTCTGTAGTTGGTGAAGGCCGTGACAGTTACTGACTTCACATCCCTCATAGAACATATGTTGCAACAAACCCCGTTACAATGGAAAATATATGAGGTTATCACAGCAACATGTCTATACTGGCCCTGTGTATGTGCTGTCAGCCACACCTCTGTCAACCTTTGTACATATGGCGTGCATGAAGTGGTGCATATGTGCTGCACACCATAAATACTGTCATCATATCTGATAACAAGCCAGTGATATATCAGATTGCTGCACGTCATGTACAGTAGAGGTTATATTTCATGACATAGGCTGGACATTCTGTGGATGTTTGTACAGTACTGAGGTCTGTATAGTGATGATGAATGTCGGCAGGGTGTGTATTTTTAATATGTACTTTAGCCTGCGTACAGACTGTGGTAGATGTCATTGTTCTAGCTCCCCTACTATCAAATGTTACATGCTGCTCCACTGTATGGTACCGCTTTGCCATACATGTTTGTAGGGCCATACACACACATGTCCCATACCACAGACAGCCGTCAGACCAAACTGTGTAGCAGCCCAGTATATGTAGGGTCATTCTGTGAGTGGCACATATGATGATGGTGTCGAACAGATAGTCCATATACTGTAACATTGGTTGTGTTTGTGCACTGTCACACAGATGCATCTTACCCTGTGCTGTGACATGGCTGTTGAGCCTGCTATATATGCAGGCACATGTGCATTCCCCCATACAAGATGTAGGCCAGTGTTGAGCCAGTCTGCCTGTAGCCTGCACAGTATATTGTTACATGCCTAGCAGCTTAGTGTACTTAACCAGTGGGATGTCATGTGGAGATACTTTCTAGATGTACTGCTGCTGGGCCTCCCTTAAACATCATGTATGTCAGACAGAGCAGTGGGATGCTGTACAAATGTATGTCAATATCTAGTGGGTAGTATGTGTCCATGGCACCCCTGTACCAGCAATCATTATGTGTCAGGCCAGACAGGAGTGTGTGAATCCAACATCTATGGTGCCAAATATATACCAGTAGTTACATTTTATACCCATCTACATGGCTGTCAACATCCATATTGTCAGGCCTGGTACACATGTGGTGCACTAAGGGATTATGTGTATACCTCTGGACTGTACAGGGTGTGTCCAAAGATCCACATATAGTGGCCAATATCTCTGCTGCACTCCACATGAGCATTGCATGCTAGCTGCTGTATTTTACAATGATTTCCTTAGGATGTCTTTCAGTAGCCAATGACAAACATGTTATAAGCAGATGTCAGCATCCACACACACCATGTCTGTGAAGACAATCCCAATGACAGTAGCAACAGTCTAGTAATATACCTGCTATACATACCTGACATCCCCATGCACTATGACTTTGGGACTGTAAGGGCTGGGGTACGGCTACACTCCATGTCCAGGACATATAGTGAAAATATATGTACATATACTTTTCCAGATAGCCATATATATATATATATATATATATATATATATATATATATATATATATATATATATATATAATTACACATGTGTACTACATTCAATTACCACTGTCATGGCAGCCACCCACTATAAATCCCTACAGCATGTGGGTGTGGTCCCTTTACATTTCCTGTCTGATGGACATCCTTCCTGTGTGTGGGCATCAGAGATACAGACAGCAGGTAGCAATAGCTCTTACAGGAGAACCTGCACACTCTGAGCAGCCACATATTTGTAGAAGGATCAGGAACTACAGACAGACTGTGATTATTGTTGTGTTATGCTTTGCATAGTACTGGCGATACAGGGTGTGTG
>NC_056737.1:514321820-514376820 GCF_019279795.1 Protopterus annectens | reverse complement strand
TGTGTGTGTGTGTGTGTGTGTGTGTGTGTGTGTGTGTGTGTGTGAGGAGGCTGAGTATTGTTATGGGGCACTGATAATGTGTGTGCAGGTATGTGGTTGCCCTAGGTTTGTTGTTTATGTGTGTGTGTCTGCATGCACACAGTTCCACCATGTGGCTGCCCTATACAAGGAATTGTGAGACAGCTGCAGACTGTACCTGACAGGGTTTGCAGTTCACCGTCTGGACACGGGACCTGTGCCTGGCAGGGGTGCTACAGGCAGTATCAGGTATAAAGCCAGATAGAGTACTGTCCCCCGAGGTTGACAAATGTCCACTGGATACAGGTCCCTCCTGGGACTGGCCAGGGTCACGTGCACATGGTCTGCTATGACGGTCAGTGGACAGCACCCCCCACAGTGCTGGGGCTGGTAGTGCCACTATGGGAGCAGCTGTGACTGGTGGGACATCCACAGTGACCGCCAGCTTCTGGTGTTGCTGGCATATGTCCACATGGCCATCACAACCATCCCACCCTGCCCTGACACATGGAGATGACATTGTGGATGAGATCCAATGTCTCACCCCACCATCTATCCATGAACTCGGTGTAATTACGGATGGTACTTGCTAGGTCATGGATGCTGTTAGTCACAGAGGTGGGATGAGCCCTCTGTGCTCTTAGACCCTGCCTGGTGTACCCTTCCATGCATGCCTGTGCCTCCATGACAGCCTGGAACATGCATGTGTTTGATATAGATGTGGCACGTCTGCCAGGGGCATGATGACCAGCAGTGCTCCAACGAGCACCCCTGAACATCTGCCTATGTGATACCCTGCCAGACATCTGGCTATGGCTGCTGTGTCCTGACACACATGCCATACATACCACACTGTCGTGGTCAATGCCGACCGTAGACTGTCCCTCAGCTAAGGCCAATGGTGATGAGGTATGTAGAGGCAGTGTGACTGTGTGTGCAGATGGGGTGGATATGTGTGGGATGTCAACTGGTGGTCCAGCGGCAGCCCCTGACGACCCTTTCTTTGCCTCAACACACCTATCCTCATGGTCACTCTCTGTATCAGTGACATCAGATTCCCTGAGGGGGGACCTAGCTCCACCTCGCCACCTGTGAGGGGAAAACAGGGAACAGACTGTAAGACATATAAATCACCACTAAACAGTACATGCACACACACACACACACACACACACACACACACACACACACACACACACACACACACACACACACACACACACATGTGTGTGTGTGCAGACATAGCCGCACACACAGACATATACACATGCAGTAGATATACATGGAAACCCATACACTCCACCAGACAGCACCTACAGACAGCTCCCACACCCCCATAACACACACAATAGCAGGTGATGGTACAGTACAGTATCAAACACAAACCTGTAATTACACACATGTCAGCATGCAGGACATGTGGCACTCAACAACATGCAGTGCAACTGTAGTCACTCCCTGTTACCAACATTATACATGGCTGTGATGCATGGCCTCTATTAGTAGGTGATGGCCCTCCCCCTGGAACTCACTGCACCCATGTCCACCGCATTGCTGTGCATCTGTTCAGCACCCTGGCATGTAGTGTGTATCATACCTCACAGGTGTACACACTATTGCAGGATGTGTATCTGTGTGTCAGTTGTGGTTCCACTGCTGCTCACAGCCCCTCTGTGTTTCTGGATTACATGTGGACACATGTTTACTGAATGCTTGATGTGTATTCACAGATGTCATCATCAGTGGTGCATGTATGAGTGATAGACTACCATTAGACCAACCACAGACACAATGTACTGTACCTATGGTGAGTGTAGAGACCATTACTGACCATTATTGAGCCCTGGCTGATGTTGCCTGTGGTACACATAGGTTCATAGGTGAGTACTGGTCTATTGGTCCTGGGGCCTACATAAGCCTAGCCACAGGGGTTCCCAGCCATGCACCACCCACTAATGTTATTCCCCTGTGCCCCTGTCAGGCTGTGGCACAGACATGCTACCCAGGGTGAATTCCCTATTTCCCATCCATTTGTCAAGTGTTTTTGTAAAGAGGGCCAATGAGTAGCATTGCTTGACATGTATAGGTAGTCTGTTCCAGAGTGTGGGAATTCCCCAGCACAGAGCCCTATCCCTCCAGTATATTCTGCGTAATGTGTTGATGAAGTTTAAGACCCTGGACCGTGTGTTTGCAGAGGGAGTGGGATGTCTTTATGTGTAGCATGTTCAACTGCTCTGTGTATGACATAGCTGTGTATATTGGGCAGATGTCAGCTGTGCCTGGGCAATGTGCACTGGAGTGTAGGCACAGTTGTCTGAGATGGACTGTGTATTGCATGTGTTTGAGGCTGGTAATCCCATTAGTGAGGTGTGTGCTCTGTCAGTGCACATGTACAGCATGCATTATGGGTAGGTGTGTTAGATGTGTACATGGCCTACACTTTAGCTATGACATGCACAGTGAATTGCCAAGCATAACCTTAAACCATACTCACCGGCATCTGGCCACAGCCTTGCTGGTATCCCAGAGGTACCTACATTGAGATGAGATAGAGTTGATGTCAGTGGCCACAGCTGTGGCATTGCTACAGGATGGCTGCAATATTACAGTACAACAACAGCTGAAGTCCACAGTACTACAGATTATTCATTATTAATCAGTACTACACAGCAACAGTCCCCACATCTCACATATGCATGATCTACCTGTACAGATGCATACACTACAGTAGTTTACTGATATGCCCTGGAACCGTACCTGCATGCTCCATGTCTGGTGTGTGTGTAGCAACCACCTCCATGACTGTATAAGTCTGTAGCTCTTGTGGGCGGGCAGGTGCTACTAGGCTCATGAGCAACTCCTCTACTCTGGTGAGGGGGGGTGGATGTTATGCCCCCCCCCCCCATTGCAAGGTGGTCACCCCGCACTGCAGCGGCATGGCAACGTACATGGCGGAGCAGGTCACTACAATGGTGACAGACCTGCTCATATGTACACCTGTGTATCCCCACCTCATTCACCCTGTGGACCACATCATTCCACATGGCTGTTCACTCCTACTGCTCCTGGCTTGACCATGAGAACAACAACTGGTAGTTCTGGATGATGCTGGTGATTATAATGTCATCCTCAGCGGCACTGTAGGTGGGATTCCTCAGGTGCGCCATACTCCCTGAAAGACATAATAATGGAAATATGTCTCAGCAACTCATATGGCAAGTTTACCATAATACAATACACATATCAGTCTCCCGCCACCATATCAGCTCCAACTTAATGTTCACACAATGCTAGTGTTATGTCTCTGGTATATGTACCATTGAATCATATACTGTATTGTACAACACTTTCTGCTATGTCTTTATTGACATGCTCCCTGTGGGGACACTAGAGTTGCTGGGCTGTTACAGAGTATTTCACCTGCACTCCATTGTCACTGCCATTATGTTTCCACATATGCATGTGGTATGCCTGCTATGTGATTGCTACACATCTGACATTCTGTGATATTGGGGACATGTTCTGGGATTGTGTGGACTATTACAACCCACATATGTTCCATGACAGTTACACACCATTATGTGTAGAGGTTATTTACCAGCAGGAACACCACTCCCATCTAATGTGCACATGTTACCAGTCCACATCACATCCATGACCCACCATGGAACCTCATTATCTACTGTTCCAGCACTACCTTCATGAAGAACCACCTCAGGGGATGGTGTCCCCCACATGGAGCACACACAGACATATGTCTGTCACCCAGTTAGGTCCAGGGTCTTGTGCATATGGAGCTCCACAGAGACATGGGGTATATGCTACATCACCTGGAGGCATGCAGTACACATACACAGGGTTCAACATGCATGTTCCTCCTGCTCAGCCCACAGCCCAGGCACCTTTATGTCCATGTAGATGCTGTTGTGACTGTCCTTGGGTGGGCACTATGTTCCCTTTGTTCCCATGTGGGTGCTCAATGGCCTCCACATTCCAAATGTAACTACCCGTCCACAGTGTTTAACCATCACGTGTCATATACCAGCCATGTATGCTGTCTTGTTTGTCACTCAGCCAGACCTACATATTAATATGTGCCTAATACCCTTCACCAACATATATATCCCACCTTCTCAAACAATTGTGTTGTGTTCCCAACATGGGTTACACACCACACTCCACACTCCATCTTGCAGCCATGTACTGGTATGTAGGTATGTTGTGTATTGATGTGTGATGTTCTCTCACACATGTCAAGGAAGGGGACATGTATTGACATATATATATATGTATATATATATATATATATATATATATATATATATATATATATATATATATATATATATATATATTCTTTATATATATATTTATATATATATATATATATATATATATATATATATATATATATATATATATATATATATATATATATATATATATATATATATATATGGATCTACCTGACTAGATCGAAACATTAAAAGAGCGAAAACGACTTCACCGACACCACATAATCGACAGTTCACAAACACGACACCTCATACACTCGACACATCATAACAACAAGCAAAACAAATCCCTATCCAAAATCCACACACACAACACAAGCACACCAAAATCCTTACAAACCAACACTAACCTATACATACACAACTATCTACAACCCTAACCCAAACCCTTACCCCAAGGTCCGTCACTATCGCACACTCACCTAACCCGCCCCTAACCTAACTCACTTATCCCACCCTATCCCTACAGACCGCCAACATCGCACACTTACCTTACTCGCACCCTTACCTAACCCGCGCCCTAACCCTAACTCACTTATCCCACCCCTATCCCTACAGACCGCCAACATCGCACACTTACCTTACTCGCACCCTTACCTAACCCGTGCCCTAACCCTAACTCACTTATCCCACCCCTATCCCTACACACCGTCAACATCGCAAACTTACCTTACTCGCACCCTAACGTCCGTCACTACCGCATACTTACACATCCTTTCCCCATCTCAGTGTTCTCAGCGTCGGTGTCTTCCTCCGTCGGTCTTCTGCCTTGTCAATCTTCTGGCGTCGGTGAAGTCGTTTTCGCTCTTTTCACGTTTCGATCTAGTCAGGTAGATCTATATATATCTATATATATATATATATATATATATATATATATATATATATATATATATATATATATATATATATTAATATACATACATACACACACACACACACACACACACACACATATATATATATATATATATGTCATTATGTGTTGTTTATATACCTATATAAATGTATAACTGTCCGAGGTTCTGTAGACATATACAGCTGTGAATATGTATCACACATATATGTATCTGTATGTGGGGTGCATCTGGACCACAGTCATGTAACTCTATTTACTTCACAGCTGAACTGTTCTGCCGTGCTGCAACACAGACAGGTGTCACATGTGAACACAAACTAACATTGGGGGGGGTATATATGATGACAAACTTTAGATAAACATATTATACTGCTATGGCAGTTGGGCATGCTATGCTACACTTTAACATGACTGTCCTGCAGGTGGTGTGGTCTCTCATCCATGTGTCTATCATGGCAGCATTAATACCCCCACCAACCATTGGCCACAGTAATTTACAGAACACAGATATCATGGGTCACATCTTTCCCATTCACTGCTGATCTTCACGTTTGACAGGTATGTCCCACTGCCCACAGGGACGGACACTATTGTCCAGTGCAGTTGTTGAGCATAACATCATTACAGGAACATGTACTGATGGCACATATACATCCATTCGCATTATACATACTATTATTCTATGCCATATAATACATGCAAGTAAATGCATATCTGTTTCACATACCTGTTATGTTTTGTCCGCTGTAAAACAACCCTGAACTTTGTGACCTTTCTTGATTTTTTTTCTCTCTCTCAGTCTCTCCAGTAGAGTGATTGAGCTGGTTTGAATAGAGTGCAGCATGCTTTTGTTGGTATTGCACATGATCAGGTGGTGGCCTCTGCACCAGTCAGTGTCCACCAGTTGATAATTGCATGCAGCCTGCTGTGTAGTATTTCAGATAACCACTGTCATGGAATCCCTGTACTTTAAATTGCTGCCTTCTGTGGGCATTGTCCCTTCACCTTTCCAGTATGGATGACATCCTTCCTGTGTGTGTGGACATCATTGTTACCTCTTACAGCAGAACCTGCACACACAGACCAAATCCACATTTGGGTAAGGTTCCAGACCTACAGACAGCGTGAGTAGTGTTGCTGTGTGCATTGTACCTTGCTGTTCTTACAGGGTTTCTGCGTACATGGTACTTTTTCATGGAATGTTGTCTGTCTGTATAGCTCTCAACTGTGGGCCTATCCATATGATACCAGGGGGATTGGCTGTTAGGTTTTGTCTATGCACCACACATGTATTGTCCCAGTTATATCTGTGGCATTCTGTCTGTTGAGTGCTATCAGTACATGGCTACATCCATTTGTATTTCAATGTCATATTCCTGCATAAGGGTATGCTGCAACGAATCCTGTAACACCAGCAATTTCCAGGGTGTGTAACAGCAATAATGCAAATATGGCCCTATATTCCTGCCTCTGTCCTCCACATATATGCCAGTTTTTGTCCTGCTGTAATACAGGAACGGTTGTTAGGTAATGGCCTATCATTATTTAACGCTAGCATTACTGATATCATGCTATCATCCCAGTCATGTCATGGAATCCCACACCAACTGTTGGGCCAAGTCCATATATATGGGGGCAACAGCTGGAGAACACATATTTGCCCTTGTACATTCCAGAGGTAAGTGTGTGGTACACAGTGTTCCTTGCCCTTGTACAGCCTTTTATGGGGGGGGGGGGTTCAATGCCATTAACCCTGGCTATGACACCTTTTCAGGGATATAACTGTTAAGACATTCAGTGTGATTGTGAGATGCTAGGTTAAGCAATGTTATGTACAAGATACTGTGACATTAATACAAGTGCTACTTTTCCCCCTAGGGCTTGACTACAGGGTGTAATTGGAGGCTGCTGAACAACATCTGGAATTGTTGATTGTTACATATCCTGAAGGCAAATCCTGTTTCTACTGTTGTACTAATTGAAGCCCTTGGCCTGGACACATTACTTGCATCTACTGTTTTGTGTGGGCTTTGCATTCATCACTGATTATATAGTTCAAACCTTATGTCGTGTAAGTACTGGCATGCATTATTGTATAGTACACAAATAAAGGTTATCTGTGTATGCATACCTGTGTGTCGTGTCATGTCCTTTGAATTGTGGGTGGGTATATGTTTAATGTCAGTATTCTCACTTGTGGGAATGATTGCCACACTACACATTTCACAGGTGGCAGTTAAAGGGCTTGTGGCTGAGGGATATACTTTGCACCCAGTACTTCCACACTACTTCTACGTATGTATGGCTACTGATACCTTTTGTGTGTGTATATGTGTATGTACATATATATATATATATATATATATATATATATATATATATATATATATATATATATATATGTGTGTGTGTGTGTGTGTGTGTGTGTGTGTGTGTGTGTGTGTGCCTGTATCTATATCTATATATATATATATATATATATATATATATATATATATATATATATATATACATATGAATATATGTATGTATCTATATACAATTGATGTTATATGATTATTTGTGAGTCATACATTAATATATATATATATATATATATATATATATCTACATATAGCTGTCTATCTGTCTACATTTACATATATATATCTGTCCATATGTCCATACATGTTCGGCTCATATTTTGGCCTGTTCCTCATTCACTTGGCAATTGTAATGGATGATTGCAGCATTGATGTCAGTAACTTGTGCCAACACTTTTTTTTCAGACTTCATCTCCTTCTACATATGTGTTCTAATACATATAACTGTGTAACTAGCAACATTTTAAGTGTATTAGAGCATTAGTTGACATATATCCTTATTTGTACCCACAGTGTGGCATACTTTGTCCAGACTTCTTGCATTAACAGGTTGTGTGGTATGATAGTAATACATTTCCTGTACTGTTGACTGATTGTGGTGCATGATATGTTTGTGAAAATTTCAGGTTATGTATATCTGCCATGGGTTAGTGGTAAATCACTTTGTGTATGGAGTGTAGGGTTCTGGGTCTGAGCCTTGGAGAGGCAGTTTATTTTGTTGCTGGGCAGAACAAGGGATGTTGGCTACAGAGTGATTAAAGCACTTTTAAGCAGTTGTAAGCGGGTTTGTGCGACGGTAAGCACTGCCAACCTCCGCTTATGCTTTCTTACAGTCAGTTAGCTTCAAATTTCTCAACCTGTGTAGGCATAGCTTACCCCCGCGCTAATTCCTTTGAAAGAAAAGAAAAAGGGGTTGATAGGAAAGTGGTGAAAAATGGGGCACAAAGAAGGAAAGACAGTAGGGAAAATAGCTAGGCATGTGCAGGAAGGGTATAGGAAAGGTCCATAGCTGCCCATTTCTTCTACAGCAACAGCTGTGCATATACACTATATTTTCAGGCACAGTTGGACCCTCAAACCCCTGGGAGAGGGGTGAGGACAACATTTATTCATTGTGATGCCAATTAGACCAGATTACATGTATACAGTGGACACGTGTGCGAAATGGACAGCTATGTATGGGGCGAGATTTATTTGTAGGAACAGATCGCCCTTTTATTTTTCAGGTAAGAGTGGGATGTTGGGGAGAGGTAGTAGGTATATTTGGGGAGATAGGTTGTGTAGGTTAACAGACAAGACACACAAGATGCATACAGGACCAGTATATGACACATGTGGGGGGGTAAACACCTTGGACGGGAAGGGTGTTTGGAAGTCGCAAGCCCATGAGCCCCCAACTGGAAACAGTGGGACTAGGTCCCCACCCATGGGCAGTCACCACTGCACCTTCACGACCCCGAAGGTGGCTGTGCTGGGGGCTATGTAGGAGGGGCAGGCTCACCCTCCAATAGCACCACTCAGCTCTCAAGCTGGAGTAGCCGCTCTCGATACTCCAGATTGAGCTCCCTACGCACCATGGCCCAGACCTGTTCACGGGTGACAGGTTCCCCTCCGCTCCAGCTGCGAGGGGCGGTGAGCCCCATCCCGTGCATCGGTTCCACATGAAGTAGGGCCCATGGAGGAGGAGGTCCCAGGCTGGGCCCTAGATGTGCTGGTGCCTGGTGCTATGGCCAGCTGAGGTGGGACAGGTGAGTCCACTGGGACTGGCCTTACCATACGTGCCATGTTGTCATAGGTTTATGACAGATATGGGTTAGTAACAGTCAACAACATTCAGGATTAGTTATAACAGCATGCATAGGTATTCCCATTAATCCAACCCCCCAGATTTAACACAGTTGCAGATCAAGCAGAACACATGCATATATTGAACAACAGTGGCCATTACAGGACCATGCAGGTTTCATTGATGGCAACAGGCCACCAATATGGGTGTATTTAACATGGCACATGCATAGAAACAAATGTGAATATTTATAAACCATTAAGACATATGTCCCAACAAAAGTTTGGAGTGTACACATAGCAGTTGAGGAGTGTCATTGGGTTATTATGCACATATGGTAGGGTTGAGAGAGAGAGTTCAATTAACAACTTGTATTTTTCACAACATTCTTAGTCACTGCAGTGGTCATGTATTATTACACTACACAATGGCCTTATATTGTACACTGGTATGTTTATAAATTATTATATACATGACCTGTGTCTTACATACAAGCATGACAAGCTGCAGGTGTTAATGCAACATATGTTGAGAATTGCTGTCATACACTTTGTGTGAGGCACTAGAATGACAGGTTTGTTTCCATATACATTCTCTGACTATGTACACGTTTGACTATCAGTTATATTTCCTTGACAGCTGCCTATATTTCTTGGATCATCACACTGGATTTTCAGGGGAACAGGGTACCAAGCTGGTGATATGGGCCATTTATCTGGACATGCTGGACAGATTGGAACAGTTGTGGGGTATGAATATGCATACAACTTACAATTTGAACATTCTAGCAAATTCTGTACTGTTGTTGGGTGTAATTATACATACAGCTTTATATCTGAACATTGTATCAAAATCTGTACAGTTGTGGGGTATGATTATGCATACAACTTAGTAGCATTCCCAGGATTCAAACCCCTGCTGTGTGTGACAAAATATGGTAGCTAATATCACAGTACACTGTGCTATCAGGGAACTGATGTAAAGCTTTCAACTGTTTTTTATCTAAGTCTCCCTAACTTGTACGATATGACTGACCTCTTAACACTTCCAACATTGTTATGCAGGACTTCATACCCATTTTATCTGCATACCACAGTGTGGGTGACACTGCTTAAAATACAACAGTACTATTTATGGTATGGAACAGATCGCCAACAAATGAGAGAAGAGGAAACAGAAACACTATAGGGGTTATATCTTTATTCACAGACTATTACACATTTATTTCTAATGGTACAACACTTTCTAAGGCTCTTATATTTATTTGTTATGACAGTACATGCAGACTGATTACTAAGCTACCTCGCGATATAGCCTTTGCAGCCTAGCATCATGGGTTTACTGATTCACAGCCCGCTCATCTGCAGCTGTCAGAAAAATGCAGTGATATTTAGCCATACCTATTAATAGTATACACAAGCTAGGCAATTATTTACTACTTAGTAGAATGAGTACTTACTCAGTACTGAGGCATTGGGCATCTTCCGAGACTCCTGGATCCACTGTTCCAGTACATCCCCCTCCTCCACTTCAGGTCAGCATGGTGGTGCCTGACCTACTCACCATTCCGGGGAATACCTGTGGCACTGGTGAGGTCACGGGCGAGACTGTCCCAGGCCTCTGTTTTATATTGTGAGCCCTGGTACTGGCCCTGCAGTAGTCTCTGATCATGGTGTTTTACCAGGAGCCATACCATGATTTTTGACTCCTGGATGCCCCAGCGCTGCATTCTAAATCGAGTGTCTTCACCCACACCAGCCATTCTGCCTGCAGTAGGAAGCTACAACCAGTTATGGGAAGTATTCCCACCTGTGGGGTTTAAATACGGCCATTTTCCCACACCTTCCCGTGATTGGCCACTTTTTGAAAAGGCTAAGCTATGGGCAAACCTGCTTACATAAGGTTGGCACTGCTTAAAGAGGTATACCACTAGGCAGATTGAATTGGCTCCCCTACACATTGTTTACACTTACTAACTTGAGCTGTGCTGCGGTTAGCATTGCTTAATAGTTAATTAGCACTATATTTGCCATTTGGCAATGATTTATTCTTTATTACAGGTTATATATGTGTCTGGTATCTGTGATTCATGTGTACATACACTGTATGGGGACCTGTGGACTTCTACACTTTATTACAATAACACCTTAAATCTATGCTTACTGCAGTACTCCAGTTCACATATTTATGTTCTGTGGTAGGTTATACAACATCACACTGTACATAGATTCAGTTCATATGTTTGGTTTGATTTTCCTGTGGTGAGGATTAGTTTGCTGATACCTCCATTCATATCTATTGCTATGATGGCTTAGTGGTTAACTACTGTGACTATATTGTGCAGGGTTCTGAGTTGCAGCCACAGTTTATTTTGTTGCTGGGCAAAACATGGGCCATTGGCTACAGAGTGATTAAGGCACTTTAAAGCAGTTGTAAGCGGGTTTAGGTTCATAGGTTCATAGGTTCATACTAGGCTATCTGCCCTAGGGCATTTATAAGCCTAGCCAGAGTGTGTGTGGCTTTCACCACCCCTTAGGATGAGAATACTATACCCATTAGTTTGTTGTGCCTCTGTCCAGCAGTGATACAGAGATGATTCCCGGGGTAAACCTACGATCTCCCATCCACTCGTCAAGATTTCTCTTGAACAGAGTCAGTGAGGGGCTCTGCCTCACATGGACTGGGATTCTGTTCCATAGTGTAGGGAGTCTCTGGGTGATGAATCTGTCCCTCCAGCACGTCCTATTTATATCCGTGTTGAGGTTTAAGTCTCTTGCTCGTGGCTCTGGTGGATTTGGATTTTTGAGGTGGAGCATGTCCATTAATTCCGGGTTGGACATGGCCTTGTATGTCAGGCACAGATCACCTCTGAGCAGACGGTATGCGACTGAATAGAGCTGGAATTTCTTCAGTCGGGCATCGTATGACATATGTTTGAGCCCCTTTATCCTTTTGGTGAGGAACTTTTGGGGTCTTTCCAACTGCTGCAGGTGTCGGGTAAGGTACATTCGAATGGGCGTTGTACTCAATCATTGGTCTGATAAGTGAAGAGTACAGGGGTACAATGACCTCTCCTGATCTGGATGTGAATCCCTTCTTGATCAGGTGGGCAATGTAGAAGGTCTTCCTAACCACTTTGGCAATGTGAGTATCAAAAGAGAGGTTACTGTCAACTTGGGTCCCCAGGTCCCTGATAACTTCTTCCGTGTTTAATGGATTACCACCTATGTGGTAATTAGTGGTTACCTTGTTTTTCCCAAAGGGTATGACTATACATTTTTTGGCATTTAGCTTAAGGCCATGGCTCTGGCACCAGTTATCCATTTCTATGAGACCTTTCTGGAGGATGTCTGTGTCTGATGGAGTGTCAATTATGGTGCCCAGTTTGCAGTCGTCTGCAAATTTTGTCAGCCACAATCCCCCTATGTTTGCCTGCACTTCAGAAAAATAAATGCAGAACAAGAGGGGGCCCAGGACTGAGCCCTGTGGGACACCGTTCGTGACCGGCTTAGAGTCTGACATGGCACCAGCAACTCTAACCCTGTGTGTTCTGTCCTTGAGCCAGTTTGCAACCCATCTTGTGACATATGGGTTTACATCTAAGCTGGTGAGCTTTTCTATGATGCCCGAGTGGGGTATTGTGTCGAACGCTTTTGCTAGGTCAAGGTAGGCTGTGTGAACTGCCTTACCCTCATCAATGGCCTTAGTGACTGTTTCGAAAAAGTCGACCAAGTTCAAGAGGCAGGATCTGCCGTTGACAAAGCCAAATTGGGTAGGATCCAGTGTCTGTAGGTCCCCAATGTCTTTATTTATGAGTTCCATTATGATCCTCTTCATAGCTTTGCAGACAAGGCACGTCAAGCTTATGGGGCAGTAATTTCCAGGGTCCGTAGAAGCACCGCCTTTGTGGAGTGGGACCACAGTTGCCGTACGCCATTCTTTGGGTACGTATCCTGTAGTAAGGCTAAGATTAAACAGCAGCCTTATGTGTGGGTTTAGTTCCTCATTGAGTTCGTGTAGCACACAGCGGGGGACACCATCCGGTCCCATTGATGCTGTGTTTTTGCTTTAGAGAGCAGCTCTCACCTGGGCATCTGAGATGTTTGGGAGGCTAGACTCTGGTGGGATAGATATTTCTCCTTTTGGGGGAGGAAGGAGAAATTTGCACTGAACCGTCTGCCAGTATGTTGGCAATGTCTGTGGGTTCAGTGGTTTTTTTATCATTTTGGACTAATTCTGAGCATATCTGGGAGTTTCCACTCAGGTTTCTAACATAGCTAAAGAAGGCTTTATGATTGTCTTTTGTGTCATTAGCGATTTTTCTCTCAAAGTTGGCCTTGGATGATTTTATGAGTGATCGTAATTTTTTGCTAGTATTGATCAGAGATGCCTTCCCATTTAGGGATTTTGCTCTGTCATGTAGTAGCTTTCTCCTCTTGTTGTAGACTTTGTTTATGGCTGGAGTCCACCAGACCGGGCGCCTGCCTTTGGTGGAAAGGGTCTTGATTTTATTAGGGATTGCTTGATCCATACATTCCTGGAGGTGCTCGTAGAAGGCATTTGTAAGGGTTTCAGCAGCGTGGGTTGTGGTTTCCACTGGCTCGGGGGCCTTGAAGGATACCACTCCAGTCTTAAGAAGTGTGAAGTTTGCTTTTGAGAAGTTCTTCACTGTGGTCTTTTTTGCTGGGGGTGGGGGCGGGTTGTGGATCTCAAGTGAGATTAATTTATGGTCTGATCTCACCAATGAGGGATATACTTCCGGTGTGGAGCATTTTGTCCCCATGTTTGTGATGATCAGGTCTAGTATATTTTCTCCTCTTGTGGGAATGGTGACTAGTTGTTCCATAGCATTTGAGTTTATGAACTCAAGGAACCTTTGGGCTAGGGTGTTGGGGCTTGAGTAATGTTCCCAGTCTATGTTTGGATAGTTGAAGTCACCCAATATGATGGTGTTTGGAGAGACATTCATACTCTCCAGTGTCTTCAGGAAGGCTGTGTGGGTTTCCTGAGTTTGAGAAGGTGGTCTGTAGCATGTTACAAACTGTAGGGCAGTTTTACCTATGGTTAATTGCACCTGGATGGTCTCCGATGCTTCATGCGTTGCCACTAACCTGGAGGTGTGGGTATCCTTTATGAATATGGATACTCCCCCTCCTTTTGTGGTTCTGTCTGGATTTTGGGGCCAGAACGCATGATATGAGGTATAACCTGATAGTGCTGGGGTGCTCTCAGGAGCCTTGAACCAGGTTTCAGTCACAGCACAGACATTGATGTTCTCCATACTGAGGAGGGCTTCGAGGGCGTGCATCTTGAGGTTTAGACTTCTGGCATTGAGCAGTATTACCCTTAGTTTTTCTCCATTTTTGTTTTCTAGCGCGGTAGGTTTATCATTTGAGCCTTGCCTAAAAAAGGCACCTCTTCAGCCTTTTCAGCTGCTTTAACCATAGCTAAGCGATGGGCACACCCATGCATCTATGGTTAGCTGTACTCTGGGTTTTAAAAAAAATAAATAAAAGGGTCTTTTCATTTTATTTAAATGTACTGTTGCTGTTGAACTGTTTGCATGGGTTTGCATGATGGTAAGCACTGCTAACCTCTGGTTATAGTTTCTTACACTCAGTTAGCTTCTACTTTGCTTAATCTGTGTAGGCAATGCTTACCCCCACACAAAAGTACTTAAACATGCTTACTACTGCTTATTTCTACTTAAACCTACTTACTAGTGCCTTATTCATTATGACACTGACACTTCACATGTGCATTTAATGCTGTACTCCAGTTCACATTTAAATGTTATTATATAGGTTACACTGCAAAAAGATGCAAAAATATTTTCATATACAGATTTCACATGGAAAATGATATATGCTATAATGGGACTCTAACCAGGAATGCCTGTTCATTAGGTGGGTGCTTTAACCACTACGCTATTGCTGTGCTGCTTCATTTGCATATATATTCCTTGTTATCCTCTTCAGCCTTTTCAGCTGCTTTAACCATAGCTAAGTGATGGGCACACCCATGCATCAATGGTTAGCTGTACTCTGGGTTTTAAAAAAAATAAATAAAAGGGTCTTTTCATTTTATTTAAATGTACTGTTGCTGTTGAACACATGGGGACTGTTGGTGGGGATATGCGGACACCTATGAGCAGTCTCGCTCATTTATTTACACTTTCTTCTGTTCTCCTTTACACGGGTGTATTTATTCTGAGAGCTCTACTCTCAGACACACCCCCTGCACTCGACCACACCCCATCCAGGATTTGGAGCTCAGGCACCATGCCTTCATTAATATGCATGGTGCGCTGCCGTCCTCCTCTTAAATTGCCGCTTCCGTGCAGGACTAGATTAGTCCTGCATGGAAGATTAGTAAATCCAGGGGGCAGTCTTTACATCCTCAAGCTGGATGTTTTCTAAACATTTGCTGCATCTTTATACATTGTCCATGAAAACTATGAACAGGAATGGGAACAATACACAGCTTTGGTAGAGTCTTCTGCTCACCTTGAATGCATTCAGGCTAACACTAAGACTGTAGACCCAACTGTTGTTCCACGAATACAGAGACTGAATCGTACATATCAGTAACCCTGGGACCCAGCATTTTTTAATACCTTTCACAAGCCATTCGTATCCCTTTTCCAAGTCTGTGAAACACATGTAGATTATACTGGCAGACTTCTGTTGTTTGCCCCAATATCCATTAAAGGACAAAAAGTAGGTCCATTGATGCATATCTATGATGGAATTTGCATTGCTTTTCCTGAATCAGAGGCTCAGCTATCAATAATGTCTCATTTCCTGCACCCTGACATAAATTTTCCCAGGCGGGCCGAAGAGTGTGGCGTAATCTCTTTCTATCTCAGACATACTGTTCTGCCATCCATTTTGAAAATTTGGACCACCGCACATTTTGCCAGTTGAGAGGTGATGTCCCTGCCCATTAAGCGGTATTGAAGAAGCTCATTAATCATAATATCCAAGTGATATTCAGCACCATCAGCATTTGCAGCTAGAACTCATTTGTTTCCATACCTTTATAACCTTAAGACAATTTAATTGCCCAAGTGACCTCATTTGCAGAAATGAATTCAGAACCATTAATTGTTTCTGATACTGCCAGCGCAAATAGAAACCTGTCCTATGAGTTCAGAAGTTCACAGAATGTTACTTCCAGCTCCCAAATATAGTCACCAACAGATATCAGCATTTCTCTGCCCTTGTTGAGAACAGATTGAGAAATGTCTTGCCTCAACCTCGAGTCATTGCATGGTTTGTCAGAACACTCTTGTTCATACAAACATCATACTATATTGCCTCACCATCTCCCTCTATGCCTGAGCCTCCATTTCTGTGATTGTGGCAGCTGCTGTATTCATAACATTTTAGTACTTGGCAGTCAAATGTACAAATCCTTCTGCTTGCATTGCACATAAGGCCTCATTCTTTAAAGGACAACAATGGGATATTAAAGCATATTGCTCAACCTGCTGTCTCTTTTAGTCCCTGTTCATTGATACAGCCTCTAAAAATCACCCATGTAGCTTTAAAAACTAATCCACTCAAGTGTTTTCCCTATTAAGCTTCCTACCTTTCTGTACTGTTTTACTTTCACTTTGAAAACCAAGTTGAAAAACCTCTAGCTGGCTCTGAAATGATGATGTCACATCTTCCAGAGCTCTTACTCTAGCTATCGGAATGTTTCCTCCCCCAAAGTGATGTAATCCCTGCCTGATTTGCATGCTGTATAGAAGAGCCAGTGGACCTCCCACATTGTGATGCCAGAGCTGCCTTGCCTAGCCCACTCTTAACGTAGCAAAAATGTCAAATTATAATCTCACTTTTCTGAAGAGCCCTACCGATATGTGACAAAGTACAGGCAGAAGCACAGTAACAGCTGCAAAAACAAAGAGCATAAATTTGCAATGACCATGCATTCACATTACTTTCATGTTTTTACATAAGAAGCAGATTTCTGTCACAATTAATCAACAACACTACATCAGATTACAAGAAATATGCAATAACGTAATTCTCTTAATTTACCCCTTAAAAAGCATGTGGGTGCTGTCATGCAAGTCTGTGAAATATTTTGTGTTTATAGTGCATCATTTGTTAGCTATTTAACCAGACAGGAAGGAAAAATAAGTGGGAGTTTGATGCTTTGCAAAACAGTGATTATTCCCAGTGTGCTATGGAGCTTGGTTCTAAATTTGACAGGAGGAGTACAACAAAAAAATCTTTCACTGTAAGGAAGGAAAGGCTGACAAGAACATTGGTCTGGCCACCTGCTGTGAGCTGTCAATCACATGCAGATAATGGGTCAAATTACCTTTAGCTCTTTGACAGCTGGGGAAGGTAGGTGTGAAGGGGGAGGGGAGATACCTTGAAGAAGTAGATTTCAGCCTTCACAAAAGAAATCAAGTTAGCATTTCTAATAAGAAAGAGCAATACAATGCACTTTTCAATTCTGTTCTCTATCATTTGTACTGCTTGTGTTTGAAGTAGTCATTGAAAAAGGATAAAATTTAACCAAAAGTAGGTGACTATAACACAGCAGTGAATGCCTGTAAAACCATTGGAATGACAGGAGCTTTAGGGAAAATGTGGCAGATCTGATGCAATTTTTTTGAGACAATGCATTCTGAGATACTTAGAGGCAGACTGAACAGTCAGAATTATTTCAAGATGCTGTATCCCATGTGGTCAGAGTCAGAAATTGAGTATAAACATATCTAAAAAGCTCTAAATAGTCCCAGAGTGGTGTTAAAATGTAGGAAACACCAAACCATTATGAAATAAACATGTTTTTGAGTCTGCGGGTGTGGTTGTCCTTTAATGTGACAGCTTACCACATCACAGTTGATTACCAGTAAATTCTAGGGTTACTACCATAAAAAAAAAAAAAAACTTTTAACCAGAAACTCTTGCTGCCTTATCAACTAGTCGAGCTTTGATTAGAATCCATTTGGACTCCACTTCCTTGACCTCCCTGGTATTTGACAAAGGTCAGAGTTTGAAACAGCCTGCACATAATCATCTTCTAAGCATTCTAAAAATACCTTCTTCATGTTTTGGTTGCCTACGTCTCTGTAGCCAGTGACCCCACCATGTGACCCAACTTACCACTAAGTGTTAATGTTTTGACAGTACATTTTCCTTCCTGATTTGAATGTCAACACTAAATGGATTCAGGCTGCTGACACAAATACAACATCAAATATCAGTGTTTGTACCAAAGTGTTGTGGTACCAAGTACAGTAAAGATCAGCTTTATGTTCAGTCATGGTGTTCATTAGGGACAATTCTTGGCTAGCAAAGAAGTCCATTACTCAGAAAAGCTATATTGGTACCTTTGTACAAAATTCTCTTTTCAGTAGTGCTCCATTATAATAAGACGGTCATCTGATCTACTGGTACACGGTCTCACTGTACATCATCCATATGGGAACTTATGAACACCTGCCACTTACTTAGGGCCATCTTCAAGGGGTAACTGCAGAATAGGAAAGTCATCAGTCCCAGTCAAGACTTCTGACTCAAAAAACAATAATGTGTTTGCAGGTAAGACCTCCACTGTGTAGCAGCTATTTTTGAACACCCTGTTTGAACTCCCATTTCTTTCCCCAGCAGCAAGGCCTGCCATATCCCAACAGTCACTTTAAATTGCCTGACTCTAGCCCATTTAATATTTTCCCCTGATCATGACTTTCTTGTGCTAGCGGGGGTGCATGCCATTATAATTAAAGCTAGGATCACACTTGGCAAATCCTTCTAAGAGAAGGGGCAAGGTAAAGAACAACCCGCATAAATTTGACCCTCGTATTTCTTCATATAAAGAGAGACTCACCTAGAACACAGATAGCAGGACCCACATTTAGAGACTAGACTGGACATGTTCAGTCATGACAGTCTAATGCCCAGGACTCTCACACAAAACTGGTGAGGACCATGTGCCAGCTTATTACCTTGCAAGGTACAAGTTAGGAGACAGTTGCATTACCAGTAAAGTGGCAGTGAGAAGTAGGATGGATTAAAATGAACTACATAAAGGAATAAAAGATAAAAAAAGGGAAAGAAAAAAATGAAAGAAAAATGGCCTACATTTGTGAGAAGTTTGCTTTGTAAAATGCATACACAGTGTGCTTCTAAAAGCAAAGAGAGGACTGGGTAGACTGCCATCCCCCAAATGCTGTCTACTACCAATAACATTAGCTTCATACTGTCTACTACCAGTCACATTACTTTCCTAGTCCATCATAGTCTGTGCTCTCTCTCCTTTCATCTCCATGAAGTAATGGCTGTTGTATTAAAACATAGATTAGTACAAAGATACTGGGCTTTCAGGTTTTTCAAATTACTTAAGACATATCCTGATTTAAACTGCAATTTAACATGCTGGTCCAGCATCTAGATTTATGTGCTACTAGTCCAAAATCCCTGATTCTGCACCCCAGCTCACCCACAAGCTAAGACAGTGAAACAACAAATCCATTTGCATGCCAGAAAACCTTTGTTAAGTGAGCTCTGAGCTTAAAATGATTTTCTTATTTTTCATTTTTTGCCCCCTTGGCCAGGATGACCATTAGTGCATAGCCTATGCCTATTCTTATCTCCTTCCTATATCCTCCCTGTAGACTGACTAGCTTGCACTACAGACTAAGGCTCCCAGAATGAGACCACAGGTTTCAGAGGATCCACTCATTTTTTGTTTTGGGGGGGGGGGGGGTCGAAGAGACTGAGGCATTCTGACCCTGCCTTATCCGATTCCAACCACAGGAATTTTTTATGTGCCATAACAGCTCCTGAGTGTGTGAAGTGCAATGACATAAGCTGTGTGTTTATTTTATTAGCCCTTTAGCTTCCCAGGTCACTAGTCAAGCTCAGATTACTAGCATTACATTTGGATATTCTGTCTCTGTGTCAACAGTCTGGCTTTGCTTAAAATAATTTATATTTCTCATATCATGTCACAGATCATCTGGGTTAAGATACAGCAAACAGGAAGTGCCTGAGAGAAGTTGGGACTGAAGCATGCTCTGAAGTGGCTGTACATTAAATAAATAAAAAAACTATCCCCTGGATTCTCAAAAGCTTGCACGGCATGCATGATTAGTGTTAGATAAAATATTGCCAATATGGCGGCCGAGCGATCCACTTATGTGCACGTCTGACATGTGCGAGTGCTGTAGCACTAGTGCTGCATGCCCCCAGCCCCCATATGCAAGTCACCACATTTGCAGGTGAAAACCATGCAAATGAGGTAAATTTGCCATCCAAGAAGCAGGAATCAGGGTGTGCAGGACTAGCGTAATATGCAGAAATGCACTCGGTTAGTAACCGAGTACGGTACTGCAAACTGCAAAACAGAGCTATGGCAGCTCCAAATAAAGGCTGCATAGCATTAAGGAAGCATGCCAATGGCCATGTAGAAGGCCATTGGCATTGCAAATAATGCCAAATGTACAAAATAAAACTATTATATGTCAGCCGATCACGTCCGTTGAAACATAGGGCAGTGGCGCAAAAATGGGACCTGTGGGGAAATAAGAAAATCAACCTAAAAATAACAGTCTAACTAAAATCAGTATTCCGCCATGCAAGTCATTGGCAGGCAAAAAACAACCTGGCCAGTGAGTAGTGGTTGCTAAGGGGGGAGGCACAGTTTGACACATGTAACTATGCATTAGCCGTTAATTCTATGCAAATGAGGGGAAGGATAGTGAATCCCAGTTTTCCCCAGCATGTGAGGCAGGTCCTAACAATGTATGAGTATGAATAGCTGAGTGCAAGACTAGGAGGTTGGTGACATCATGTGTGGGAGTGTCAGGCATACTGTCAGCAGATTGGAGCTCTGTGGCCGGGGTTGCAGCCAGATTAGCACAGCAAAGTCAGGAGGTGTGTCTAAACCTGCCCAGCACATACGACACAGTGTAAGCAGGTGTGCGTGCCATGCAATGGGATCTACAGGAAGATAAAGGAAGTGAACCCAGGAAATAGTAGCAGTGTGCACATTGAAGTACACTGATTGCATGGTGTGCCCCCATGATGAATCAGAAGGGCAATGGGAAGGGAAAGCAGCAGTAGGAGGTTAATCAAGGGGTACTAGGTTTGCTGCCAGGTGAAATGGATCAGAACCAGCCAATTACACAGACAGCAGACCAGCCCAGTCCATAATGCCACTATAAACTATGCAAACACATACCTCTCCATTTTTTTCCCACACCCTACACCACCGGTGTAAACAAATGGGGAACTTTTAACACTCACAACAGCAAAATGTTAGGGGCTGCAATAGCTATTATACAACTTGTGGAAGAGGCCGAGTGTGGCAAGGGTGGAAATGCTGCTGACCAACCCACAGTGAGGAGATGGAGAAGAGTGTACAGACCCATGGTGACCTACAAGGGCTACATGAGCTGGAGATAGTGGAGCACTATAGGGTGGACAGGGACCTCCTACAGCAGATTGTTGAGCTCTGCCGGAAATGCCTGACACACAGAACTAACAGAGGCGAACCCATCCCAGTGGAAACAAAGGTATGTGTAGGCCTAAGAATACTAGCTACAGGTATCTTCCAAAGGCCAACTGGGGATATGATGAGGATCTCACAGGCATCAGCATTCAGGGTACTCCACCAATTCCTGGATGCCATGGCAGCACATGTCGGTGAGCATGTATATTTCCCCCTCACCCATGAGGCGTTGGCCAGCAGTATGCATCTCTTCCACCAAATAGTGGAATACCCTGAGGTAGTGGGTGCAATAGTCTGTATGTACATACACATCAAAGCACCACCCGGTGAGCAAGGTAGGGTCTACATCAACCACAAGGGCTTTCCCTCCATCAACTGCCAGGTCATGTGTGGTGCCCAGGGCATAATACTGAACATGTGTGCTGGCTGCTCTGGAAGTTATCATGATTCCCATATCTGGCATCTGAAACAGCTGTACTAGAAATTTGCCAATGGGGACATCCCACTTGGTCACCTAGTGGGGGATGCTGGATACGCACTGGAGCCGTGGCTGATGACACCCATCAGAAATGCACACACACCCGAACAAGAACTCCATAATGAGGCACACGCACAAACAAGAATCATAATAGAGCATGTGTTTGGGATGCTCAAGTCACAGTTCCGGTGCCTGAACACATCCGGTGGAGCCTTGCAGTACTCATCAACTACATGTACCCAAACCATCCTTGTATGTGCCATGCTACACAATATGATCCTGTGGAAACAGCTGCAGCAGGAGCAGCAAGGGGCAGGGCCACACAGCTCCCCACCAATGCCAAGGCCTGCACAGGCACAGATTGACTTGGAGGAGGAACAACCTAAGCCTGCCCCAGTAGGCAGAAGGAGGCATGCCCACTATGCCCTGGCCCTGGCAAAGAGGCAATGTATAGGACATACACTGACACGGAAGGGACCCAGGGAATAGCACCTCTCTCTGACTCTCACATACAATAAAAGGGATGCCAAACATTATACTACCTGTGCCTAACCATGCGTAGGCAGTGTACTATGTACATCCGACATAGGCAGCCCTGCAGCACCACCTGCAATACTGGGACACCCAGAGAATAAGTAACTCATACATGCCAGTCAGGAGGGGGGGTCATATACCCAACAACAGTCACAGCCAGTAGGACAGGTGTAGACATGCACAAACAAATGCCTTACTATGGCCTCTGAATGAGGGGTATGGCTGACTCCCACCCAGGTCTACACAGACAGACCACAGCAGGCCAGGTAGTGGGATGTCAGTTGTGACAGCTAGGAAGTCAGAAACTAATGTGTATGCAATCAAAAGATAAGAACGGAAGTACACCGGTATGGCATAGCCAGCATGATGGGTAAGAACACTGACAGAATCAGACTACAGGACATACCAGTACAGTCCTAGCAAATGAGTACAACTGTCAGGTGTGCCTCCCAACTCACATAAAAATACAGTAACAGTCAGGTGCACCCCCTCACTCCTGTGTAGAAACATAGAAATAGCTGTACCCCCGCTATGCAGACATGTTGCAACAGTCAATGCCAAATGATCGGTGGATACCCTGCAAACACAGCATGCTACCTATCAGTGTGCAACACAAAGGTCAGCTATGCAGTACAAACCACCGGACATGCTCCACACCTGCATAAAAGATGGCCTCACTAGGCATGCTCACACACTTAGAGTAATGAAGGCAATGTCAGTCATCAGCATACTGAAAGGTCATACTGGGCATGCTCACACACTTAAACACATGAAGGCCATGTATGCAAACACCAGTGGACCAGACATATCCAGCGGTTGCAATAGATACTGCAGACACATGTCAGTATGCACCACTCATACCTTGCACACACAGTGGATAGGAATACAGACATATATGTAAGGACAACATACCATAATACACCAAAGGTAGATAGATATAGATGTGTGGAAGAAGGTGATCATGAAAAGAAGCCATCCACGCCTGTCCCACTGAGCACAAATCCAAAGGGCCCCAAACACATCAGTTGCAGATGTCACACACTGCAGTTACTAGTGACCAGTACTTGTCAGCACCACAGACTATGTGGTCCATGTGCCAGCTGTACAACATGGCTGTACAAGGACATAGTCAGCTAGTTACCCTAGACATGCACCTGTGACATATGACCCCATGTGTGGCCGTCTGTGTTGTGTCACCCCTATATGAATGGTGTATGGGCCATGCACACACTGGCCACCCCATAGCAGTACCCTGACAAGCCTGCTGACGTTATCCAATGTGCAATATACCTTTGGGAGACTTGTAGGCCAGTAATCTCTGTGGCACATCCCATAACTGTGTACTTCTGTAGTGTGATAGACTAGTTAGGTAGGAGTTCTAACCCCAGACATGGCAACTGTGTGTCTGTCTTTCACTGACTGTGTAGACAGCAATGCTTTCAAGTTACTCACACCCCTTACATTTCACCCACCCAACTTTGGCAAGGCAGCTGATGTCACCCACCTAGAAATACTCCTCTGGGAGAACTGTAGCCCAGTAATCCCTGTAGCTCATGCTGTAACTGCGTACCACTGTAGTGTGATGATGTAGTTAGGTAGGAGATCAAACCCCAGACATGGTAACTGTTCATGCGTGAGTCTGTGTGTGTGTATATGTTTGTGTCTGTTTGTCACTGACTATGTAGAGAACAATGCTTTTAAGTTCCTCACACCCCGTACAATTTGCATACCCACCTTTGGCAAGGCTGCTGATGTCACCCAGCTAGAAATACTCCCCTAGGAGAGATGTAGCCCAGTACTCTTTGTAGTGCATGCTGCAACTGCGTACTGCTGTAGTGTGAATTAGACATGTAGTTGGGTTCCATCCCCACACATTGCAGTTCTGGATGTATTATTTGTGTCACTGTCTGTGTAGGGAGCAATGCATTTTAGGCTAGTCTCTCGCAGTCATTTCAAAGCCCTACTTTGGCAATCCTGCTGACATTAGTCAGTGTGAAATACACTTATGGGCAAGGATTACTCCAGTAATATCCATGGTGCTTACTATAACTGTGTAGTGTCATACACTAGTTAGGTAGAGGTTCTACTCCCAAACATGACAGGTGTGAGTGTGTGAGAGTGTGTAACCTGTATACTATGTACAGGTGGTTGTGACTCTGTGGCCAGTGTGGAGTGGGTTTTGCATTTTCCTGTATGGTGGCCATACTATATATCACAATGTCCACTGTACAGGAATAACACATGTGATATGGCTGAGAGGCCAGGGTGCAGAGCCATACCAAGACATGAGACATCAAGGCCAGGCAATCACAGTTAGCAACCCCAGTATTACCCAGTGCGCACTCTCACCCCATGTGTCATACACAAACATGTCTAGGTAACAGCCAATATGTGAGTAGTACACTACACATTGGCCACCGATAGTAACTATGGAGTGACAGCAGTGGCCCACAGAGGGCATGACACCCAGTACATCTGTCCAATATGCACATACCTGCAGAGAGTGCACCTCCCCCATTTTCACCAATGGACAACTGCACCACCTGTGGTGCCATCACATGTGACCCACAACGGACATACCATGCCTGACAACATGCCCTTATGGACAGATGCCACTGACACCTATGAATGCTGATAGCATGCACACCATGTAGGTGCAGGGTAAAGCTGCTGGCCATTACCAGCTCCCACCACAGGTGGGCAGGACTGGCACATCCAATGATAATCTGTGTTCACAACATGGGCTGGACACCCCAGGTACAGTTCTAAATGTCATTGTACATGCATGTGGGTGGTGTGCACATCCCAGATGCAGTCCATGTCATGGACAAAGGAACACAGACATGGCAAGCGATGGACAGCAATGCCCACAAACAGTAGTCTCCCAGGTGACAAGATGGGGTATACAATACCTGCCTGTGTGGGCAAATGCAGACACTACATCCCTGAGCCACAGTGCAGACCATTGTCATTGGGCCTGATGCCAAGGTACACCCATCGCCTAACCGTGGACAGCCGTCTGGTACAGTCGAACACCACACGCCTGTGCAGACATGCACACATGCATGTCAGTAGTGGCACCCTGTGTGTTTGTGTGTGTGTTGCATGTTGCAGATGTTCATATTCACACTCCCTACAACCCTCATGGGCATACTGCAGCATGCTCTCTAATGTCAGACACCTTCCCATACCCTTCACCCATACAGCCCTCGTATGACCTGTGTGGTGCAATGGATACCTGCACAGTGATGTAATGTAGCAATCCCACAACTGATATGTTGTACAACTGGCCGTGTCACACATATCAATGTGTGTGTGTCCTTGAGAGAGTGCAGCTGTGTTGACGTTGGCACATGTTCATGCCGACAAGCACGTGTATGTCACCTACCATACAGCTACTGTATCCCTGTTGCAGATGTCACTAGCCATCACATATATGTTCTGAGTGCTCCACAACAGGTAACCCATATGGCACATCAAATAATTGCAGCAGACTGTGCTAGCACTGCATAGTCGTCAGGGATTTGATACCCTGTGCTGCTAGGTGCGTGACACAGCCATGCCACAGTTGTACCCTCCCACTTCTCCCTAACATGTATTAGCCTCTATCTGCATCCCCCACCACCTCTCAGTGGACCAGGAGACCTACACCTGCCTTGCTTAGGCAGCAGCATGTGTAATGTAGGTAATGCTCATGATCAGCTGATGGCCTCCGCACGAATTGCAGCCCTCCCTTAGCTGATTGCATGTGAAACCGCTGTGGTAACATCCCCATCACTAATTGTATGGAAACACACTCCAATACCCAGGAACATTATGGTGGTGTTTACCCTTGTCATCCACTGTGAGCAGGAACTAGATCTATTTGTGTGCCAAACAGCATCCCAGATGGATTATGGTGTACATCTAACAACATACACTGTGGAAACAGTGCATCAAACAGGAGGTGGATGTGTCTGACCTGACTACAGCCTATAGGTGCCGCTATACCGTATTTGGAGTAATATTGCTTTCACAGTGTTTGTGCGGTTATGGCTGATGTACATGTCTCAATACCTGCTTTGTCAGTTCCATGTTGATGGGGAATCACCATCTGCAGGGTCATCTGCAGCCTGGACAGTGTTGTGTCCATGGCTGCATGTGCCACCCACGAAGCAACTAGCTGTCGACTGCTGAAGATAGTGTGAGGATTGCAGTCAGTAGATGGAGAAAGCTGTGATAGTCACAAACATCATATTCCTCAAAGGACATATGTTGCAACAACCCTGTAACAACAGTAAATGTTGGTGGTCATCACAGCAACATGTCAATATTGGTCCTGTGTATGTACTCCCAGCCACACCTCTGTCAACCTTTGTACATATGTTGTGCATGAAGTGGTGCATATGTGCTGTGCACCATTCTTTGTGGCATCATATCTGAGAACAAGCCACGGATATATCTGACTGATACACATGTTATGTACAGCAGGGGTTACATTACATTACATTACCTGCACATTCTAAGGATATTCATACAGTACTGAGGTCTGTGTATGTTGACAGTGTGTGTAGTGTTGATATGTACCTTAGCCTGTGTACAGACTGTGATAGATGACATTGTTCTAGTTCCCCTACTTTCAGATGTCACGTGCTGCCCCAATGTATGGTACTGTAATGGCGTACATGTTTGTAGGGCCATAAACACACATGTACCATACCACAGACACCCACCAGACCAAACTGTGTAGCAGGTCAGTATATGTAGGGAAGTCTGAGAGTGGCACATATGAGGATGGTGTTGAACACATAGTCCATATACTGTCATACAAAGCTAGCTAACCATATGTGGCTGTGGCTGTGTTCACAGTGGTTGTGGACATGCACTGTCACACAGGTGTATCCTTCCCTGTGCTGTGACATGCCTGTGGAGCCTGTTGTATATGCAGGTACATGTGCATTCCCCCTTGGGAGGTGTACGCCAGTGTTGAGCCAATCAGCCTGCAGCCTGCAAAGTGCATTGTGACACGCCTAGCAGCTGAGTGTAGCTACCCAGTGGGATGTCATGCACAGATACTAGCCAGATGTCCTGCTGCCGGACCTCCTCTAACAGTCATGTATGTCAGACTGGGCAGTGGAATGCAGTGCGGATGTATGTCAATACCTATTGTGCAGTATGTGGCCATGACACCCCTGTACCAGCAATCATACTGTTACAGGCCAGGCAGGGGTGTGTGAATGCATGACCTATGGTGGACATTAGATACCTGTTGTCATGTGTTATACCCATCCACATCCATATTGTGAGGCATGGTACACATGTATAGCACTAAGGGCATATGTGTATACCTCTGGAATGTACAGACTGTGTCAGACCTTCACATATACTGGCCAATACCTCTGGTGCAGTCCACAGCAGCATTACATGCTAGCAGCAGTACTGTACACTGATGTCCTTTGGATGTTGTTCAGTAACCAATGGCACACATATTATGAGCAGATGTGACCTGCCACACACACCATGTCTGTGAAGATAATCCCAATGCCAGCAGCAATAGCCTACTAGTATACCTGCTAGAGATACCTGACATCCCCTGCATCTATAACACTGGGAACATACGGGCTGGGGTGGCCTACACTTCATGTCCAGGAACTATTGTGGGAATATATGTACATTTACATATCCAGATAGCCAGATATATGATTACACATGTACTACACCCATTTAACATTGTCATGGCAACCACCCACTATTGATCCCTACATCATGCGTGCGTGGTCCCATTATATCTCCTGTGTGATGGGCATCTGTCCCGTGTGTGGGCATCAGTGCTACTGACAGCATGTAGCAATAACCCATACAGGAGAACCAGCACACTCATGGCAGTCACATATTTGTCAGAGGATCAGGACGTACAGAATGACTGCGAGTGGAGTTGTGTTATGCATTGTACAGTACCGGTGTTACAGGGTGTGGCTGTACATACTAGTTTGCCATGGAATGCAGTCCATCTGCATAGACCACAACTGTGGATCTACCCTCATGCTGGCTGGAGCTGTGCCTATCATGTCTTGTCTATCCACCACACAGGTCTTGTGTCAGATAATACACTGGCAGTCTGTGTGTTGCGTGTTAGTGGACCATGGCTACATCCATGGCCATCCATACCAGCAATCCCCTGACTAAGGGTATGTTACAGACTATCCTGTAACACCTGCACCTTGCTTACTGCATGGCAATAGTTGTCCACATATGTGCCTGTATTCCAGCCACTGTCTGTCACCTACATACCAAGCTGTGCACATATGTCATGTTGTCGGTGGTTGATCCATAGTGGGCTGGTAGTATAACACACTGCCATGTCTACCATATGTCCACTGCCGTTGTAACCCCCACACATATGATGGGGCTTGGACCATATATGTGTGGGTGCCACCTACACAATACATGTGTGCCCTCATGCACTGCAGAGCCCAGTGTATGTAACAGTGGTAAATGATCCTATATAATTGAGTCTGGGGGAGAGCACCAGAAAAGACCTAGGCTGCTACAAATGTGGGGTTATCAGGGCTGAGCTGCCTTAAGGTATCTGGATGTACAGTACCACATACTTCACCTATACACACATTACTGTCATGGATCTGGGTACTGCAAGACTACTGCCCCCTACCATACAAACTGTTCTGTGTGTTGGTGTGCACGTGATGGTGTCAGTTATACCAAGTTATGTAGCAGTTACAACCCATGTGGTCATAAGACGTCCATACCACCTACTGTGTTTGTACAGTGTGTAGACAGAGGCTGCTGAACTACACACCTGGAGTACATACTGTAGATTGTTAGGTATCATGTGGCCCAGTGTGTCTTTCTTATTGTGCAATGTGAATGACTTGGCCTGGACAGCAACAGCTGTGAACCTTTCCAATCTACTGTATGAGTGTAACTGATCCACTGTAGCATCACTCCATTGATATAGTTGTCAGTATCTGGACAGCTATATGGCATGGCATGCAGAACTGCAATAGTACAGAATGACAGGTTACCATATCAGCAAACTTGTGGGTGTTGTTTCGCCTAAGACCTCTCTGTGGGTGCATGTTACAGGCAACGATTGTCATTTGTATGGGTGGCACATACAGTGTCCAGTCGTTCAGGGGTCAGTTGTAGGCATAGTGGCTGTTCCATATTGTGTGCACCTACTGCTTATGTTTCATACTGTACATATAACTGCATATGTATGTGTAGTCAAATGTATATGTACATATATATATACATATATATATATATATATATATATATATATATATATATAAAATTATGTATATGTATACCTGTATCTGCATATCTGTGTGTGTGTATCTGAAGCCTGGTAATGTTGATGGCATCCACATAATACATTCTCCATGGGAGCCAGACCGTACTGCATGATATGTTACCAATAACAGCCTGACATCATACAGGTGGGATGTAGTACAGGTAACAACGTGTGCCCATGTTGCCACTGCCCTGGTTATGGGATCACCAACACTTGGTACTGTATTGCAGGGCAGATGTGTTTGGCTGGGGGGATGCCTATTCGTACAGCCTGTATAGTGTGTGGTGCCTCTCAACCCCATTAATGTAATATGTAGCCTGTTACACTCCACTCCATAACAGCTACATGTGCCTTGCAGTACCAGCACAATAGTGTTGCACCAATGGGTCGATAGGCATGGGAATCCTATTGAGGTCTGCCACATGTGTGTATATGTGCATGTGTGCATATCTGTAGGGTACACCGGTCCGACTCCACATACTCCTATTACAATACACATTGCCACACCATAGTACGGATATTGTTGTTGTCACCCATAGGTGTGGCAATGCAATGTAATGCCCTACTATGCCTGTGGCATGTGCATCACATGCATATCCCTGTGGTACCACTGTTATGATATGCAATGGGTTGTTTTTGCATCATGGCCACTGTGTGATAGTGGGTATGTTAGAGTATCTAGATGGGTTCTAGTGTGTTCAATACCCAGTGGGGTATGTGGGTGCTGTGTACACTGTCTTTACACCATAGTGCACCTGGTATATGGCCCACGTATCACTCTCAGGGGGCCAATGTCACCATCACCCATACAGGTAACAGAAAACAGGATATGGCCCAGTTACATATGTGCTCACATGGACTAGTTAGTTACCAACTATACAACCCGGTCTCTAAGATGTGTGTCTACCCATTATGTGGCGGTCAATGTGTATATGATGGTATGACACACTATGTATTCACCATATACAAACATTACATCCCCATTACCATATTGTACATGTCTGTGGATGGTCTGCATGTAGCACATGACCTGGTACACACCTCACCCTACAGATGGTGTCATGTGTGCAATGACAGCCACAGAGTTCAGTAGCACTACATACCCAGGTTGGGGTCTAGACACAGTATCGTCAAATCAGGATGTGTGTGTATGTGGATGGGTTGACATAAGGGTGCAGATCATACCTGTACCAGCAGGCCACCAGTCACATTTGCATGGCCAATAGCTGTTATACATACCTGTGGCATGTGTGCAACTGTACACCACATATGTCACGGCCATGGTATCTCCACACTGACATACCCCTGTGAAGCATGACTGCAGACCATCCTCCTGCTGACATATATATGCTTACAGCACAAATGGATGACAGTACGGGCATATCAATTGGTGTTACCAACAGCTGAAATGCATTCTAGCTGCATGGCTACACTACCTGACATGTATGCAGTACACATTACCCCTGACTACATTCTACACTGCAGTACATTGTGGCACTCTATCACAGTCACCGTGTGCATCAGAACCATGTTAGCCTGTCCCTGCATCAATGTTAGGGATGGCAGGGATGTGACACAGGTATCATCATATGCACAGGTTGTGTTGCAGGTGTGCCAGAGGCCGAGGGTGATCCAAAAATGTGTCACCATGTGTGTGGGTGAGGGGTGTGGTTCCTCGATTGGGAAGTGGTGATGTGGTGTGTGCCAGTATGGGGACACCCTAGGTGTGGTTGCATAGTGTGTGGGTATGCATGCACACAGTTTTGTCATGTCGCTGCCCCACACGGGTAATGTTGGACAGCTGCAGACCATACCTGGCAGGGTGTGCAGTTCAGTGCCTCCGGCCATGAACACACCAACTATGCCTGACCAGGGGTTCCATGGGCATGTTAAGGTACAGACCTTGAGGTGCTACTCTCCCCTGATGATAACATATGTCCGCTGGAACCATGTCCTGCCTGGGCCTTGCCAGGGCCACGTGCATGTGGCCTGCTGTGGTGTGGTGTGGACAGCAGCCCCTGTGGTGTGCTGGCGCTGGTACTGCCACTATGGGAGCGGCTGTGCATCCTGACATGTCCACGTTGACTGACAGCTGCTGGTGTCTCTGGCCTACATCCATGCGGATGTTGCACCACTCCCACCACACGTTTTAGCACAGACATACCACAGTCGAGGAGGCCAACCATCTCACTCCACCATCTATCCATGACCTCAGTATATTCATGGAAGGCAACAGCGAGCTCATGGAAGTTGCCACTTACAGCCGTGAAAGCAGACCTCTGCAGCCTCAGTACCTGTCTGGAGTGCGTTTCCATATGTGCCTGTGCCTCCATTACAGCCTGAAACATGCTCCTGGTGGTACCAGTTGTGGCACCTCTGCCAGGGGCAGGATGACCTGTGGTCCTCCCACAAGCACCACGGTACACCTGCTGATGTGGTGGCCTTCTGGACATCTGGCTATGCTGACTGCAACCCGATACAGTTGGCATGAACACCACACTTTCCTGGCCATTGCCACCTAGTGTCAACTTTCCCTCTGCTATGGCCACATGTGATGGGGTTTGTAGGGGCACTGTAACTGTGTGCAGGCTTGGGGTGGCTAGGAGGGTAATGACACATGTTGGCGCAGTGTCGGCCACTAACAACCCCACCTGTGCCTCACCTGTACCTTCATCATCATCGGTGTCAGTAGGGACACCTATCTCAGTATGCGAGCAGGAGGCACCCTGACCCACCTCGCCACCTGTGGGGGAAACACATACACATGTTAAGACATGTACAGCAGTGCATAACAGTACACACACTCAGACACACTCACACTGACAGCCACCTTACAACCTCACCTTCCCTGTGTTTGCAGACAGTCCCACAGTCAGTTACATATGTTCCCCTTCCTGCATGGCACTTGCTAATATACATGCATCACTACAGCCCAATAACATATCATCCCTCCCCATACCTGCACGTGTGGTTACCGCAGCTAACCTGTTGCTCCATTGCCTCCCTGACCTGGGTGGAGTAGGTTGTACATGGTCTCACAGCTGACACCCTGTATTACCCTGTGTATGGGAAGTAATGGTGTATGAGGCCCCTATATGATTTGGGCTGCTACATTCATGACATATGTCACACAGCAGAGCCTCATACTACAGTCTTGCTCAGTCCATGCCACATCTGCTGCACAAGCAACCCATCATGCGAACGGCAGTGCTACCTGGGTACACTCACTGATGTGCTGTGGTAATTCCCCATTGCATTAGTAGTGCTGCATATGTGGGTAGCGGGTTACCTATCTGCTGCTGGCAGTATGATGTGTATACCTGATATGTCCTGCAACTCCCAATGCATGCCCCATGCTACAGCCCTTGTTTTGCTATCAGCTGTCCTGTGTTCACATACCTGACAGGTTGTCCTGGTGTCCCATGTCTCACTCCATGTACAGCACAATCCCAAGGGGAAGTACTGCCATGAGGTCAATCCCACTATCGCCTGTGCATACATGGACACACACACACACACACACACACACACACACACACACACACACACACACACACACACACACACACACGCACACGCACACGCACACATGCACACACACACACACACACACACACACGCATCATCCACACTCCTCTTGACTGCACTTACGAACACAACCAAGACACACACACACCCCACACTCCTACTTGTAAAGTTGCACAACATTTGTACACAAAGTCTTCCCATTAGCCTTCTGTCAACATGCATTACATATGGAGGTAACAGCATGCAGTGCAACTATAGTGACATCATGCTAGCAGCAGTATACATATGTGTGAGGCATGGGCTTTGTTGGCAGGTGATGGTTCCTCCCCGTGTTAACATGTACAAAGTGTTATTGTGGCCTGTTCTGCACCCTGCCTTGTACTGTGCACCATACATTGCAGGTGTAGAAACCATTGATACATCTGTAGTAGTGTGTCAGTTATGTCAGCTCCACTGCTCACAGCCCCTGTGTGTTGTAGTAGCACATACCTGGGATGGTATGTGAACAGCTATCAGTTGTGGATGCCTGATGTCTACATTACAGATCACAACATCAGCAGTGCATGTATGACCAGTACTTGACTATTACACTGACAACCAGTGGGCCATACCATGGCTGTGAGGGGTGCCCTACACATGTCCCAGACCTTTGCATGGTTGCAAGGTCTACTCATGGGCACATTCCTTGGAGTGCACACACTGCTGTGATGAGTGCTGTGGGGTCAGGGTTACGTCTGCAATGTTTACTTAACCTGCTTGTGTGCAGCTAAAGCCATGGTGGTGTTGAGTCACACATGTCCCTACTGTAGGCCATGTGTGCTGTCACATGTCACATCCCTGTGGACACATTGCACATTGACAGGATGTTAGTTATCTTGCATGTGTCTGTTGTACCCTTCCGATACCCCAGCATTGTCTCTACTGTGATGCAGTGCATTTTTCAGCAACAAAATGTGAACATGTACAGCATGCGGTATGGGTAAGTGTGTTAGATGTGTGCATGGGGGATAGCCCATAGCTATTACATATTCAGTTAATCATCATGCATAAGCACGAACCATACTCACCAGCTATGGGCTGCTGTTGTGGTTGCATCCTGGAGGGACATACATAGGAGTGTGAAAAAACTGATGTCAGTGGCCACAGCTGTGGCATTCATAACAGGTGAGTGCAGAATTACATTACATCAACAGTAGAATTACACAATATTACAGCTTCTACACAACAGTTTATTACTACTACACAGCAGCAGACAAAGTATATGACATCTCAGTTTTGCATGATGTAACTGTACAGCTGCAGATGCATACACATGAGTAGTGTACCGATGTGTCCAGGGGCCTTATCTGCATGCTCCTCAGCTGGTGTGTCGTTGGCACCCACCTCCGAGATGTGACCTGCCAGGTGTTGATGTTGCGGGCAGACAGGTGCCACTAGGCTGCTGAGAAGCTTCTCCACACGGGTGAGGGGTGGATGGGTGGGTTGCCCCCCCATTGCCCCCCCATTGCAAGGTGGTCCCCCCTTATGGCAGCTGCACACCGACGTACATGGTGAAGTAGGTCGGTGCAATGATGCTGGACCTGCTCATTGCTGCAGTTATGCAGTCCGACAACATTGACCCTGTGGACTAGCTCGTTCCACAGGGCAGTCCAACCAAAAAGAAGTATGTAGTGCTGTACCAGGTGGCTGATGATGATAGAAATTTCTGCGGCTTTGTATGCCGGAAGGTGACAATGCGACATGATTCCTGGAAGACATAAAGATGGAAACAGGTCTGAGCCACCCATACAGCAGGGTTACCATAGTTTTTAATACACATATATGTCTCTCCCCACCATATCAGCTACAACAACACGTTCACAGACTGCAATTGTTATGTCAGCTGCTTACCTACCATTGGGACATATGTTGTATTGTACCAAGCTTTGTATTATGTGTATGTGCCACATTTTGCGCTATGTGTTTGTAGCTATGCTCCCTGTTGGGACACTTATCTTTGCTGGCCTGTTACAGACTATTGCACCTGCATGCCATTGTCAGTGCCACCATATATATGTGTATAGATATAAATCTATGCACATATATATGTAGGTATATGTTGTACGTTTTTGATATACCTATGTCTATATGAGTGTCTGTATCTGTACACATACATGTCACAGTCCATATCACACAGATATTTGAAGTGCATACAGACATCTGGTCCGCATTCTGTAACCGTCTTTCATTCACAGCTGCGCTGTTCTGCCTTGCTGCAACAAAGACAGGTGCCACATGTGAACACAGCCTAACATTAGGGTGGTAACTATGGTGTGAGATTGTTGGTATGCCTATTACACACCTATGGCATTTGTGCATGCTACATTACACATTCACATGACTGTCCTGGAAGTGCTGTGCACTGACACACGTGTCTATCATGACGGCAGTACATCCACCAACAGCTATTCTCCACACTAACATAACATACACAGATATTATGGCTGACATCTTTGGCATTCATTGCTGATCTGCACAGTTGGTGGGTATGTCCCACTGCTTACAGGGACAGGCAGTATTGTCCTGAGCAGTTGTTCAGCGGGACATCATTACAGGGACAACTACAGGTGGCACATATCAAACATTCTACATCATACATCCTATTAATCTATACCACATCCTACATTAAATTAAATACAGTTGTGTTTTACATACCTTTTAGTGTTTGCATGGATATGAAACCTTCCCAGTTGTGGCCTGTAGTACTGTGTTCCCCACTGTGTAAGTTCCGTGGTATACGTTTGTTTTCAATTTCATTTTTTTTATTGGTTTCCTCTTTTTTTTCTTTTTTTTCTTTTTATTTCTCTCTCACTCTCTCTCTCACTCTTTCTCTCTCTCCCTCTCCAGTAGAGCGAATGAGTTGGTTTGAATGGATTTCAGCATGGCTTTTGTAGGTGATGCACATGATCAGGTGATGGGCTCTGCAACAATCAGTGTGCAACAGTTGCTGATTGCGTGCAGCCTTCCGAGTAGTGATTCTGTTAACCATCGTTATGGCAACCCAGTACTATAAAATGCTTACTCATGTGGGCGTTGTCCCTTAACCTTTCCAGTATGGAGGACATCCTTCCTGTATGTTGACAGCAGTGTTACAGATGGCAGGTTGCGGTACCTACTACAGTGGGGCTTGCAGACACAAGACGACTACACAATCTTAGGTTGTTCCAGACCTACAGACAGAGTGAGTGGTGTTATGTGCTTTGTATATTGCTGGTCTTGCAGTGTTTGCATGTACATAGCAGTTTACGATGGAATGCAGTCTGTCTGCATAGCTCTCAACAGTGGGCTTATCGACATGATGACCAGTGGATTGTCTGTTTGCTTTTGCATGTGCACAACACAGGGCTTGTCCTAGATATATCCCCAGCAATCTGTCTGTTGTGTGCTATCAGTACATAGCTACTTCTGGTTCTGTTCCTGATGTGTTATTCCTGCATAATGGTATGCTGTATCGAATCCTGTAACACCAGCAATGTGCAGGGTGTGTAACAGCAATATTACGAGTATGGCCCTGTGTTCTTGCCTCTGTCTTTTACACATATGGCTGGTTTTGTCCTGCTGTGATACGGGTAGGGGTTGTTCAGTGTTGGCCTATCATAATATACTGCTGGTATTCCTGCTATCATCCCAGTCATATCGTGGACACCCACGATATTTGTTGGTCAGGGTCCATACATGTGACAGATACCGAGACATTATTACAGATAATAAATGTCCCCCTAAGCCTTGACTACACGGTGTAACTGGCGGCTGCTGAACTACATCTGTTATTGTTTGTTGTTACCTATCTTGATGGCAAATCATTTGGCCATGGTTGTACATATTGATGGGCCTGTCCTGGACAGCATAGTATGTTATATATCCACACTGTCTGCATCTGCTTTCCTGTGTGGGCCTTGCATTCCTCACTGATTACATAAGTGTAGATCTATGTGCTGTCGGTAATGGCATACATTATTGTAACATACACCATTACAAGTTGTCTGTATATATATATATCTGTGTGTCATCTCATGTCCTATGAATGGTGAATGGGCTATGTGTAATGAGTCTATATTCGAACATTGACTTTTTAAAATGTTGAATGTTCTAATATTGACCTCTATTCAGCGAATGCTGACAATATCAAACATGCAGAACAACGTTTTCTTTTCCCAGGGAAAAAATTTGCTGTTCCGACACACATACACAACACAAACACACCAAACAAACAGCAATCCACACACATACACCTAAAATCCTACATCTAACCCTACACTAAAGTGTACACACACCACTAGCTGTCCACTTACCTTAACCCAGTCCCTAACCCTAGGGTCCGTCACTATCGCACACTCACTTCACCCGTGCCCTAACCCTAACTCACCTACCCCGCCCTAACCTTCATGTCCACACAATCACACACTTACCTGACCCATGCTCTAACCCTAACTCACCTAACCCGCCCTAAGCCTCACGACCACACAATCGCACACTTACCTGATCCCAACCCGTAACTTTCCACCACAATGCTGAACATAGCAAGGCCACAGGAATGGCCAACTGAATTCCTTCCCTAGGAAGAAATTTGCTGTTCCGCAGCTTTGCTATTTTCAGCGTTCGCTGAATAGGGGTCGATATTAGAACATTCGAAGTTATGAAACTTTGATGTTCTAATATAGACCCATGGGTAATTCCGTACTCCTGTTCAAGTGCAAATGTTATTTAGTAGGTTATACAGCAAAACGATTATGTTATACCGATTTCACACAGGAAATAGAATGCGTTGCAGTGGGACCCGAACCGAGAATGTGTGTGCAGTAGGTGGATGTTCTGCCCACTACACTATTGCAGCTTTGCATATTCCTACCTTAATGTCATACCCATGCTCCCTTTCCCTGGCTCCCGAGCTCCATGTACTCAGCATCCATCCATTCTGCAGTTGCTAGCCCTGCCATACCACACCTCCACGTATTTCCCTCTATGCATGTCTCGGTAGTCTTCCATATTACTGTCTCGATGCAACCTTCTGCAAGCTCTTCATCAGTGTAGTCCACGTATGTTCGAGCCTTCTCTTCATCCACCTCCGATTCTGGTGGGAACATTATTGTGACCCATAATGTCTGGTGCGTCCTGGCAGGGTCGGACCTGTTGTTGTGTCATGAGTACACTTTGCTAGTCTACACTGTTTCTCCCACTGGTAGCATCCTGCCAGGGTTTTCAGATGCAGCAGTATACTCACACACCACACCAGCCTCACCTCCCACTTTTGCAGATGAAACATGCCCACATGCCATGGCCCATTTTCCATTCCTCTATTCAGTATTATATGAGACTACTGTTCTCACAGTATGCATGGACAGGAACTGTTCATTGGTACTGATAGACTGCTCAGAATACTTTGACTGAGCACTGTGCACATGTTTGCTGGTATTAATCTACATGCTTACATACATTTCCTATACTGTTGACTGACTGTGCCGGATTATATGTTTGTGATAACAGCAGCTGATTGTCTATCTGCCATGCCTTCATGGTAACTCACTTGGACTATAGTATGCAGGGGGGGGACCTGAGAGTGCTGATTATGTTGTTACTGGCCAAGACGAGGGCTGTGAACTACACCATTACTAAGGCACTTCGGGGGAAGTGTAGGCGATATGCACTGGTGCGCGTTAGGCTCAGACTTGCTGACCTCCGGTTACGGCGTCTTACACTGGGTTGGCCTCCATATTGCTTAACCAGTGTGGGAATTGCTTACCGCCACCAACACAGGCATACTCCCGCTTGCTGTTGCATACCCCCGTGCTACTTCATGTACATGTCGTTATTATACATGCTTACATCAGGTGTACATGTCAGGTATGACTGTTCATGAAAGTCGGTGTAAGGTTAAGTGGAATTCCAGTTTAGCATTTCTGGTTAGGCTACACTCAGGTATTTGGGTTAGGTTTAGTTATGTCATACCTGTGTTGTAGAGTAGATGTGAATAGTGGAGGTGTAGGCGGGAAGGTGGTGGAGGGGACATTTTAACTTTATAATAGGCGATTCTACTTTGACTGAGCACTGTGCACATGTTTGCTGGTATTAATCTACATACTTACATACATTTCCTATACTGTTGACTGACTGTGCCGGATTATTTATTTGTGATAACAGCAGCTGATTGTCTATCTGCCATGCCTTCATGGTAACTCACTTGGACTATAGTGTGCAGGGGGGGACCTGAGAGTGCTGATTATGTTGTTACTGGCCAAGATGAGGGCTGTGAACTACACCATTACTAAGGCACTTCAGGGGAAGTGTAGGCGATATGCACTGGTGCGCGTTAGGCTCAGACTTGCTGACCTCCGGTTACGGCGTCTTACACTGGGTTGGCCTCCATATTGCTTAACCAGTGTGGGAATTGCTTACCGCCACCAAAACAGGCATACTCCCGCTTGCTGTTGCATACCCCCGTGCTACTTCATGTACATGTCGTTATTATACATGCTTACATCAGGTGTACATGTCAGGTATGACTGTTCATGAAAGTCAGTGTAAGGTTAAGTGGAATTCCAGTTTAGCATTTATGGTTAGGCTACACTCAGGTATTTGGGTTAGGTTTAGTTATGTAATACCTGTGTTGTAGAGTAGATGTGAATAGTGGAGGTGTAGGCGGGAAGGTGGTGGAGGGGACATTTTAACTTTATAATAGGCGATTCTACTGATTGGTGGTGGAGCGGTAGTGCAGGTTTACAGGGTGTTAGGATATGTATGCGAGGCAGGACAGGAGGTGTCAGTGTCAGTAGTGGGTGTAGGAGTCTGGGGTGTTGGGGGGGTGGTGGACTTCACAAGGTGGTGATCCAAGTGTGCTTGGGTTTTCCCTTCTTGTGTTATTTACATGTGTAGTCTGGGACAGCTGCGGTAATACACCTGGGTTGGGGCTTCTAGATTCTGCAAATATAGTTGTGTGGAGGGTGTCATGTACCTGTGACTGTGAACATTACTATGAATGCAATAGGGGTCGACAGGTAAGTGGTGTTAGTGGGCCACACAGAGGGGCTGATAGTGGGGACATGCCCAGAGATGTGCAGGATGGCTGATGGGAAGGTCCACAGCTGGCCATTTCTTCTACAGCGACAGCTGTTTATATACCCTGCATTTGGGGGTAGGTCTGGACAATCACACCCCTGGGTGGGGGTGAGGACAGCAATCATACCTTGTGATGCCAATTAGTTCAGCTTACATGCCTACAGTGGGGTGTTGCAACCATGTGTTCTTTGGTGTCATTTAGTGGGTTTGCAACAACACATCTGGTTATACCGTCCTTTGCCATGTAAACTAGACTTTGCTGCAGTGGGATTCGTACTGAGCATGGCTGCTTATTAGGCATCGGCTCTGCCCAATGCACACTATTGCTTACTTCCCTGGGCCAGTCCATATAGAACCACTCCAGCCAACATCTGCACAGCTAGGCCCAAAATGTCATACCCATAGTTCCCAGGCCACACTTCCTCTTCAGCAGTCTTCCTTACTCCGGGTGCCAGTCGGGTCTGAACACACCACTACACATTGCCCACTCTCCACTTCCCGGGACCCAACATATATGTTGTCTCGCCCCATGGATCATCAGGCTTCCCCAACCTTGTAGTCTGGGAACATGCGTGCCCTGCCATAGGTTATCCGTGTAATGGCTGGAAGCCCGAATAGCCATAACATTTTTGGCTTGTCCCGCAAGGGACATTCTTGCTTTGTTTCAAGATTAGACTTGTCAGGTCTCTCCCACTGGTAGTATCATGCCTGTAGTCTGGGAAGCAGTGGTTTGTTTACTTTTATCGTGTGTTTATATGTTTCACCTGTCTAGCTGGGGGGGGGGGGGTTGATGTTACGTGTTACACGTTTGTTGATTGGGCCCCTCACCCCCATTGGCACGGCCTGTGAACGCATGTAATTCTTAACTGCTGTATCATATCCTAGCTATATATATATATGTGTATATTTACACACACACACACACACACACACACACACACACACACACACACACACACACACACACACACACACACACACACACACACACACACACACACACACTCTCACACACACACACACACACACACACACACACACACACACATATATATATATATATATATATTGCTGTATATAAATATATATATATATATATATATATATATATATATATATAGATATATATATATATATATGTATCTAAGGACATATGGATGTATGGGTGTCTGCAGATGTATATATCTATATTTATATCTATGTCTGCCTATGTATGTATACATTTGTACCACAGGGAGGGAGAGGTATATCCCCATGTAGTTATGGGTATATATACACACACATACCTCTACATATTTACATCTCCATCTAGTTATACCGTTCTTTGCCATGTAAAATAGAATGTGTTGCAGTGGGACTAGTAGTGGGAGTGTCTGCCCATTGGGTGGCGGCTCTGCCCAATGAACACTATTGCTTACATCCATGGGGTGGTCCGAATAGAACCACTCCAGCAAACACCTGCACATCTAGACCCATAATTACATACCCATAGTTCCCCCACCCACACCTCCTCTACTGCACTCATCCTTACTCTGAGTGCAGGTCGGGTCTAAACACACTACACACTGCCCACTCTCCACTTCATGGGACCCATCTAGTACATTGTCTCAACCCATGGGTCATCAGGCTTTCTCACCCCTGTGTACACGCCCCACCTTGATAGGTCATGGCATGGGCTTCCTCCTATAACAAGACATTTTTGGGGTGTCCCGCAAGGGACGCTCCTGTCTCTGTTCCAAGATTAGACTTCTATGGTCCACTGTGTCTCTTCCCCCCCTGTTGTATCCTGCCTGTGGTCTGGGAAGCAGTGGATTGCTTACATGGTTTGTGGGTTTCTTTGTATGTTTCCCCTGTCCAGCTGGGGGGGGTTCATGCTACGTGTTACACGTTTCTTGCTTGGGCCCCTCACCTCCATTGGCATGGCCTATGAACATATGTCATTCTTAAGTGCTGTATCTTATCATAGCTATATATCTGTGTATATCTACACACACACACACACACACACACACACACACACACACACACACACACACACACACACACACACACACACACACACACACACACACACACACACACACACACACACACACACACACACACACACACACACACACACACACACACACACACACACACACACACACACATATATATATATATATATATATATATATATATGTGTGTGTGTGTGTGTGTATGACTGTATATATATATATATATATATATATATATATTGCTGTATATATATATATATATCTAAAGACATGTAGATGTATGGGTGTCTGCATATGTATATATGTATATGTGGGTATTTATTTATATGTCTATCTATGTATGTATACATTTGTACTACAGAGAGGAGGAGGTATATATCTATTTAGTTATGGGTATTTATACTAACACATATACCTCTGAATCTTTAGCTACATATCTGCTAATGTTGACTGGTATTGCTGGATACTGTGTTTTGTGTGCATACCGGCCAACCTTATGTGCCACGTATGCTTTGCAATACCTACCACTACATCCGCTGGTGTACACAGAGTCACACATGGCATTTATTGTTAGTACTAGCAGTACATTTGTCCCATGTGGGACAACCCAAACATTGGGTATTCAACCTTCGTCTACACCCAGGGTTACATAGGTACCCCTGGCTATGTGCATGGTCTCCGGCATCTGCCACACCTAGGATACTTGGGTTGGGACATCATACGAGATAGGTCCCGAGGGGGCGGTCAATGTGTGGTGGTGTGGTAGCTATGGGCCAGTAACCAGGGTAGGGGTGGTGGCTGCATGTGTGCTGCGGGTGGGGGGAAGTAGAACTGTGGGTTATGCATCCATGAGTTGGGGATGGCCATGAGTTGGATGGGCCTGTACTGCTCGGCCCGCCTAGTGGGTGGGGGAGTGGGGTATGTGATGTCGACATATGACACATAACAGAGGGCTGATTTAATTCCCTAGTCCAGTGACAGATGTACAATACTATGAGCTTGGCAGTGTATTGCTGGGCAGACATGTTTGGCTGGGCGGGGGGTATGCAACTTCATACGTGACGTATATTGTTTGGGGCCTCTCAGGCCCATTGGCAGTGCATGTGGACATATATGTTTCTGTTCATCTACCATTGGTATCTACAGATATCTGGCTATACATACCTATGTGGGTATATGTATTCGCTTACATATATCTAACTATGTCGGAGTATACCTATGGAGACATATATCTGCGTACATATGTCACTTGATGTGTATATGTGGACATATAGATGTTGACATATATATCTGTGGTTGTCAGTATTTTCATGTATATCTGTTCATATATATATCTATATCTATCTATCTATATATATATATATATATATATATATATATATATATATATATATATGGATATTTATATAAATGTATATATATATATATATATATATATATATATATATATATATATATATATATATATATGTGACTATATTTATAGATATGCTGTGTCCATTTAGTTAGTGATATATTTGCAGAAACACACCCATCTAGCTGTAGGTATACATTCTCTGTACTGTTGTATGACTGGGCTGGGGTTATGATTCTGTCAACATACAATTTCTGCATATCTGGCATGGCTTAGTGGTAAATCGTTTCATGTATGGTGTGCATGGTCCTGGGTTCTGGTCTTGTGGAGGCTGTTTGTTTTGTTGCTGGGCAGAACACCAGCCATTGGATACGGTGTACTTAAGGCACTTTCAAGCAGTTGTAAGTGGGTTTGCGCAGAAGTAAGCACTGCTGACTTCCGGTCACAGTGTCTTACACTTAGTCAGCTTCTCCTTTGCTTAATCTGTCTCGGCAGTGCTTCACCCCACCCATATGCACTTGCACACGCTCACTAGTGCTTACATATGCTTACTACTGCTTATCTGTGCTTATGCCTGCTTACTGCTGACTTATTCATTATGGTACTGACTCTTCACATGTGCATTTAATGCAGTACTCCAGTTCACATTTAAATGTTATTTAGTAGGTTATACAGCAATAAAATGTAAATATATGTTCATATACAGATTTCACATGGAAAATGCTATGTGCTGCAGTGGGACTCAAACCGGGAATGCCTGCTCGTTAGGCAGCTGCTCTGACCACTACACTATTGCTGTGCTGCTCGATTTGCATATATCTTCCTTGTTATCCTCTTCAGCCTTTTAAGCTGCTTTATCAGTAGCTAAGGGATGGTCACACCCACGCACCTACAGTTAGCTGTACTCGGAGCTTTAAAAAAAAATGAAAGGGGTTTCTTCTTTTTATTTTTATGTCCTGTTGCTATTGTACACATGGGGGACTGTTGGTGGTGATATGCGGACATCTATGAGCGGTCTCACTCATGTATTTACAGTTTCTGCTGTTCTACTTTGCAGGGGCGTGTTTATTCTAAGGGCTTTGCTCACAGACACGCCCCCTGCACTCGTCCACGCTCCATGTAGGATTAGGTTGTCAGGCAGCACGCCTTCATTAATATGCTTATCTCGCCGCCATCCTCCTCCTAAACTGCCACTTCTGTGCAGCAGAAGACTAGACCTGCATGTTAGATTGGTGAATCTGCGGGTATATCTATCTATACATATATAGATATAGATATAGATATAGATAGATAGGTTTACTATCAAAATTCAGAAAGGCATGCAGTCAAATAGAGGTTAGCCAAATGTGTGGTTTTTACGTCATAATGATGAACAGAAAGTGGTCAAGTTTATATTAGCGGATGTGGGTATACATTCGCTAATATAAACTCGATGTTTTGAATGGAGATTGGTGTACAGTGGTGGATTTACCCTTTTCCTTGTTGTAGTGTGATCTCGATATTGGTATATATAATAAGCAGAGGGTGTGGGCGGGTGCAGGGGTGCAGCTCCTCACATGGGGGGGGTGCAGTGAGGCTTCCCTTAATTAAAAACGTAAAACGACACATAGACTTTTGAAACCAGAAGTCTGCCATGTCAACTGTTGATCATTGTGTTTATCAAGTTTGACATTTAGGCAACATTTTATATTCATTATTGATATATTTCGATCTTTGGATGGAAAAATGATCTGCCTTTCAACATTTTGGTAGTAAATGTGTACACACACACACACACACACACATATATATATATATATATATATATATATATATATATATATATATATATATATATATATATATATATATATAAACTACCAAATCCACTTCCAGCACTCAAAAAACAAAGAAGGTAGCGAGGGAGTTTTAGCAGTTTATTGCTACACAGTCTGCCCCACAGACCGGTTTCGCTTACAAAAGCGTCATCAGTGTGATGTAAAATGCATACACGTCCAATTTAAATAGTCTCATTATTAAAGAGACATTACCACTTAAAGTGAAAAAAACTTTCAAAAATATGAAACACATCTGACTATCTATATTTTTACCTAATACAAACACATATATTAAACCACCATTAGTGTCTAAGAATTGTCATGTATAAACATTTATACAACGAGGTCCCTAATTTCAAGACCTAAATTACTGTTGAAGAAAGTAACCTAAACTCCTTCATAACCCCAATTCTATAATTAGAATTCTAAAAAACATAATACTGTTTAAATATTTACCAATGGTCATTAAGACCCGGCTTGAAAAGGGCCCCCAAATTAACAATCCAGCTACGTTCTTTGGTGGTCAAAATATTGTGCCTATCTGTCTCATTGTTATTAAACATGGTTAACCTATCAATTCCCACAAATATAAAATGGGCTGTTGAATGAACCAGAATATGCTTGTACAAAGCACTACGTGTCCTCTTGCGTTTTATGTCACTAACATGAAGGGCAATCCTCTGTTTTAATGGACCTGAGGTCTGTCCTACATAAAATGCCCCACACTGACATATGGCCATATAAACCACCCAAGAAGTAGTGCAAGTAATAAGACTTTTAATATCATAAACTTTTCTAGTATTAACAGAAGTAAATGATGCTGTCTTTGACATAAGCATGCAAAACTTACAATGACCACAGTAAGTTCTACCTATAGTATTAATCCCAACTAACTCTTTGGAACGTACCCCGTTTTAAATGCTGATAAATATTGCCCTGTAGACTTGCCTTTTCTAAATGAAAACTCACATTGTGATTTCAACAAAGTAGAAAAGAATGGATCCATACTCAATATGTGCCAATACCTAGATATAATTTCCTGAATCTTAGAAGTATTATTGGCATAAGTCATAACAAATCTAATACTGGTAGACTCATCCCCCCTTAAAGATAACTTGTCATGCAGTAATTGTGTACGATCCATAGTCTTAACCTTGTTATAAGCTTGGTCAATACCTCTTTTATGATAACCATGATCCAAAAACCTTTGCTTCAAATCCATTGCTTGTTTATCATATTCCCCAGGATTAGAACAAATTCTCTTTATTCTTTGGAACTGGGCCACTGGAATATTATTTTTAGTATGAGGAGGATGACAACTGTGGGCATGCAGGATAGAGTTTTTAGAAAATGGTTTGCGATACAATGAAGTAACTACTGTACCATCAAGTACTTTAGTTACATTAACATCTAAAAAGTCAACTGTAAACAAGTCCAGTTTACCTATGAATTTAATACCATACTCATTGGCATTCAAATAATGTTTAAAATTCTCCCATTCTAACAAACTCCCCTGCCATACAACCCAACAGTCGTCCAAATATCGACACCACATAATAAGATTACTAGCATACATAAAATCCTCACAATAAATGTATTTAACTTCCAGATATCCCGTAAACAGGTCAGCATATATGGGGGAAAAGGTAGACCCCATGGCTGTTCCTCTGACCTGCAAATACCATTTATTGTCAAATTTAAATGCATTATGCTCCAGAACCAACCTCAACATGGACAACAAAAATAGTATTTCACTATCCGAATATAAACCAGATTGTACCATCCAATACTGGACCTCTGTTATACCCCCTTCATGTGGGATACTCGTATACAGGGATTGTACATCTAAAGTGCCCAATAAGGACCCACTGGAGAGCTGTAAATCTTCCATTAATGATAAAAATTGCTTTGTATCCCTAATCCTGGCCCTAACTGAATCAAGCAAAGGTTTAAGCTTAAATTCTAAATATTCAGTCATGGGTTGTGTCACTGACCCTCTCCCGGCCACTATGGGCCTGCCCGGGGGGTTTATTAAGGTTTTATGGATTTTGGGGACAAGATAAAAATATTGAAATGTGGGACTTTCCACAGTTAATTGTTCCATTAACTCTTCACTTATAATGTCATTTTGTTTAGAATCCACAAGAAAACTGTGAATAACAGCATTAAACTCTTCACTAGGATCCTTTAATAAAATCTGATATGACTTTAAATCATTCAATTGGTTTATGGCCTCCTGCACATACTGCGATTTTTCCCAAATCACAATAGCCCCACCTTTATCTGCCCCAATAACCACAATATTTTCATTACTGGCAAGGGTCATAAGAGCCTGATGTTCATCCACCCCTAAATTATAAGAGGAGCAATGAAAAATGTCAGCTTGATTAACCTGTAAATCATGTAAAACTAGCTGTTCAAAAGACCGCACTACATTACAGTAAATAGGTTGAAACTTAGACTTTTTAAACCTAAAATTGGCCCTATCCTCCTTAGTGTATAACCCAGTCATATGTGCAAAATGATATTTTAAATTTAAATTTCTACAAAATTGTTTAACATCTCTAACAACATCAAAATGTGACTCGTAAAAAGAAGGAACATAGGTCAAGCCTTTATTCAATACTTTTAATTCACTTTCTGAAAAACTGTAATGTGTGAGATTGACAACTAGTTGATTTACACAACTGTGGTCATCAACACCATGAACATTCACTGGTGTACATGAACTAGAGTCTGTGCGGTCTGCCAACAAGCCCGAAATCTTTGTTCCATGCTGCCTTCTCTTATGTTTACGGCCTCCCCTCCTAAAGGGGCTCTGGTCTTCTTGGAAACTGGTGACCCTAACACCGCCAATTCTCCCTGTTCAACCTCTGTGTCAGTGTTAGAGAAACTTGATGATATGTCCGATGTGCTGGAAGTAAATTTGGATTTACGCAAAATAGACCGTACCCTCTTACGTTTAGGTCTATTTTGTTGTACTTCCTCAAAACGCGCACCTTTTTTATGCTTTTTCCAAGAAAATATCATATCATTTCGAAAATTATTCAGGTCTCATTGGTACTTGCGCATCTTGAGACCCTGTAATTCTTTATCATATCTATCCATATATATATATATATATATATATATATATATATATATATATATATATATATATATATATTTATTGTTTATTTTACATATCGAAGTTGCAATAAAACTTGATTTTCAGTAACTTGAAGCAGGCACTGTAACTGGTGTTTTTTCACCAAGTGGGCAGTGCACTCAATCTGTGTGTGTTTATGTAAGTCTCATGATCATCCAGAATACTGATGGTTATGTGCACATTAAGGCCATGTGGCTGTTGTTAAATTCTGTAATTATGTTTGAACAGACTCATGATCATTGTCACTGTGGCTATATAAATGAATACAGTTTGAAACTATCATGGCACACATATACAAAAAATAGCTAAAGACTTTCTAACTAAGAATGTAACCCCTCAAGGCACATGCATAAAGTTTCTTACATGAGCATTGACAACTGGGGATATGGGTGGCAGGGAAGATACTTTTTATATTTGTCCTTTTCTTATTTGGTAACTATGCGCAATTGTGCATTGGTATTGGTAGTAACACAGTGCAGTTTTACAGACTATTCAGTGAATTTGCACATTTGTATTTATCTAATCCATCTCCTCCATCAGCAGAACAGCAGGGGCGGTGATTACAGAATTCTAGTTCTCCCATGTTCAGACTTCTACCTGCTAAGCTGCTACTCATACTTAGGCCACCTGATTCATAAGCAGATACTGTCCGTAACCCAGTGGGACCCTCTTTTATGATATGACAACCATCTTGTTAACTTGGGAGTGTACAAAGACTGATTTTATATGTGTTGCTGTCACATTAACAGGGTAAGAGAAAGGACTCTTAAACAGAAGAGCATTTGATTATGTTGTCCTTTTGTCAAGTTTTCTTTTGCAGTAAGGGCGAGTATTTTCTGGCAACATTCAGATCTGTAATCCATCCATCCATCCTTCCTCAACACCTTTTCCCATTTTGCACATCGGCTTGGGGTGTCACTTCCCCAGTGATGATCATATTGATGTACAATTCGAAATTCATGTTAAATCTGAACAATGCCTAAGGAGATACTCCAGTCTTATTCTTTCACACATACTGTATCTGTAGTGTTTTTCCATTAGTTAACATTTTGTTAGCTCATTTCATATATCATTATGAAAACATCATAATTTATGACCAGAGTGACTCATCCTGACCTCTTCTATAATATAAATTTGTTGCTGAAGCCTTAAAGATTCCACTATTCTCTGACATTTCTGTCTCTTCTACAGCATTTGACAACTTCCTGACTTCTGACTCTGGACTATTACTCACTTGTGGTGTAAGTAGTTTATAATGGTTTCTGACTCTTGGCATGAAATACAGCGTTCAGTCTGGGGGTGGTGCTATGGAATAGAAGTGGTGTAAACATGAATTACCTACCCGAAAGAAGATGCATATTGGAATGTCCAGATAACTATTGCCACTCTGTCACTAATGCAAAAACATTGCACCTTGGAGCAAACTCCTCACAGTACTTTGCTATTTCTATAAACATATTTAAATGTTTCCTTGTGTTTATCACATAGCATGCTTGCATAACCTTAAGCTGCTTTACACCTGGCTAAGTGTATTCTTTGCATATCCACAGCCACACCCACTTGGCACCTGGCACCCTTGCAAAGTCTTCAGCTTTGTAAAATGCCTGCACTAGGCATGATTGTCTTGCTCCTTTCTGTAGGAATCATATAACGGCTTCACCAAACAAGAACCCCCTTTGGAGTTCTGTGGAGTGAACATGTATGAAAAAAAAAGTTTGATGACATGCATATCACATGCCTTTGTGTATCTGTCTCCATGTATCATTTGCTCATCTGTACCCTTAAAACTGCACTGTATTGATGTTTTGTTTGGTGGAGGATGATTAAGCCCAAATGTAAAGCTTTAGACTCTTACCATAATCTGGTTAGTTATTATTTATTTCATTTTGTTAAACAGGATAGATTAAAAGAGCCAAAGGCTTGTTCAATTAGACTGGGAAGAAGAGGCCAGCAGCTTAATCCTAGGGACAGTTTTCATTTATGTTTTGAGTAGCTCCTTCACATAAGTACCATGGCATTGTGGTTGGGAGGACACTGGTAGGCAGAAAACATTTTTTTTAATGTATGTTGCAGTTTTGAGGTGGTGCAGCGGTTAGCATTGCTGCCTCACAGCAAGAGGTTCTCTGGTTCGATCCTTGGCTGGGGTGCCTCCTGTATGGAGTCTGCATGTCCTCCCTGTGGTCGCGTGTGTTACCTCTGGGTGCTCTGGTTTCCTCCCACATTCCAAAGACATGCTGTAGGTGAATTGGACACTCTAAATTGGCCCTAGGTGTGTGTGCATGCGTGTGTGCCTTCTGTGGAAGGTTGGGCGCTGGGCTGGCAACTCGACACTGTAAAACTCCACTGCCAATCATGAGCGGACAGGTGATCTGCTGTGGCGACCCCTAACCAGGAAAAAGCCGAAAGAAGAAGAAGAAGTTGCAGTTTTTGAGATAGAACATTTTCTGATAGCACAGGTGTGTAATTGTGTTATAAGAATCAGGATGCACATCACTACAGCTGATGATCTACTGCTGAATTAGTGACTAGGTATGCAGTATATAGGTGATGATCTACTGCTGAATTAGTGAATAGGTATGCAGTATACAGGTGATGATCTACTGCTGAATTAGTGACTAGGTATGCAGTATACAGGTGATGACCTACTGCTGAATTAGTGACTAGGTATGCAGAATTCAGGTGATGATCTACTGCTGAATAAGTGACTAGATATGCAGTATACAGGTGATGATCTACTGCTGAATTAGTGACTAGGTATGCAGTATACAGGTGATGATCTACTGCTGAATTAGTGACTAGGTATGCAGTATACAGGTGATGATCTACTGCTGAATTAGTGACTAGATCTGTAGTATGGGGTAAATTAAATTTTCTCCAACTGAGTAACACAGCGCAAACACATAACTGTTTGGTACAATGTTTAGTGGCAATATAGTGTAATGTTCTATAAAATTCAGTACACCACATGTTAAAGTTGTATTCTGCCCTAAATTTGTTACAGACCACATTAACCATTTGGGATGCTACTACATCAACAGCCATGAAGATCATAATGATGCAGTGAATTTATTGTGCCATTACATTTTTTCATGCACCCTTGTCAATATGAATATTGATCCATAGCTTACAGCATCATTCACTTGCTCAATATGCTAAATCAGAAATCTACTACATTGATTTGACATGTTTTAACAGCCAGTACTTTGTTTGTTAAATGTTTACTTCTTAAAAGTGTGGACAAGTCTCAGTACATCTGTTCTGGTTTGCATTGCCCAAAAGTCACAGTGTAGTATCATTACATTTCATTGGACAAATCAAATCAGACTTATCACGACTTGACACAATTCAGGTATTCAGTTCATGTTAGGGCTAGTGTCTCACTACAGAGATTATGTGATTCATGTTTTGGTCTTTTTGTTTTCAATTGTTTCAGTGTGATATAGCCATGCTCAGTCAGGTCGTTTCACTTCCTTTTGTATGGCATGTACCCTACATGCAAATTTTTACAAACACGAATGTAACATGACAACCATTTCATTATATGTGGTTCACGTCTTAATTAATGCAATGTGATTACAATTCTCCATATGTAATTACAATATTGCAATATGATTATAATATATGTAATAATACAATATGATATATTACCCATTACTGATGGATTTACTTTGCATTAGGAAATCAAATGGCACCAGAAATACTCAGTCTAGGAATCCAATCCTCTTATGCAACATCAACAGAATGGTTTGAGAGGCAGGTATATTTCACAGAGGATACCACTTGTGTGGAACAGACTCATCATCCACATAAAACAAAAGTTCATCCCTGTCCATTTTCAAGAGGAGCTTAGAGCTATGGATGGGAAACAGAAAATTTACCCCAGGACTGCCTCCTGTACTACTAATGGACAGATGCAGCTTCCTAAATGCATTATCCCATGCATGGGTACCATCAAGTTATCTATGCCATGAACCCATTTATTTTCATTAGGGGTAATATATAATTATTGACCATGGGATGGGTAAGACCAGTCTATAAGCAAATGGAATAGGCTATTTTTAGAACAAAAAGGGAAACTGGCTAGGCTTAAAATGACCTGCAAGGGCTGCTAGCCCCGTACTTACCTATAAACCTATGATGCAACATGACATGATGCGCTAGATAGAAAAGTATGCATTCTTTTCATTAAAGAAAGATATTAACTTGTGTGAAAAATATTGAAGTTGAATGAAAACTAAAACATCAAAAGAGAAAATGTAGAAAAGCACACAATACAAAATTAAACAATTCTTAGAATTCTTTTTTGAAGTGGCATGCATTTTGCAAAACTGGGATGTAGTGCTGATTTCAGAAGTATTTACTGTATCTTCAGTTCATAGATTCATTAAATGCTGCTAGAATTGTACTTATTTTGTAGAATACTTTCTGGAGCCTCTATGAAATGATCAAACGGCAACTATAAAATTTAAAATGTTGAAAACAATGCCAATGCTATCATATGCACTTTATTACCTTAGTCCTAATCCCTCAGCTTCACTGAGCATTGAAACAAACACAAAATTCACAACATGGCATTTTGCAAAGCAACTCTGATAACATTTTTCTGGGCAAGTTAGTATACGTACATTGTTCTGGTTGCAGCTGTATGCAATTTCACGTTTTTGCAATTTGCATGGAAAACAGAAATCAGGAAGTCCAGTTTCACCAAGATGTGCTCAGTGATTTAATTCTTCATTATTCAGCTTGTATTTGACAAGTAGCAGAGAAACCATGTTCTACCATTCAACCATTTAAAAATCCAGTTGCTCAGTCTTGGTCCCATTCTTCTAACCCTTCCAATTTTTCTATCTGATAATTATGAGGGACAAGACATAGACCATACCAAAATTCAGGTAGATCATGTTCTGCTGGTACTCACTTGTGAAACTCATCATAAAACAGTATTGGTTATGACTGACATCTCCTTCTGGTTGGGTTGTTTTTTTGAAGATTTCTGCCCTCTAGTATTTGCTTCCTGTCCCCCAGACAATTCTCACCCTGACCTTCTTGCCAATGCTATTAAACTAATATGCCTGTACTTCCACAGCCTTTTTCCTGGTTCTCTACTTATACAAGGGCATGCTGTCCTTCAGTTCTTAAGAACATCTGAAATGGCAGATAACTTCTTGAAGGTCTGTAGCAGGGGCTCTGTCAGCATGCTAGGAAAGCAACCCATTAGTCCCCTGTTCCTTGCCATTCTCTTAAGGAAGCTAGTTCCTCCTCCACATCTAGCTTGTCTATACTGGTGTCATTTCTCTGACCTTCTCTTTCTGCCATACCCCCTCCAACTAGGATGCCCTCACTTTGCTTTTCTTTGTGGAGACTGAAGTACTCATTCAGTACCTCTTCTTGTTGTAAGTCTCCCATGTTTTCCTCGCTCAACTTGGTTTAAACTAGTCAGATCTATCCATTCCTCCTTCCTTCATGTTATATACCTAAACTTAGTTTTTTCCCTTCCTGACAGCTTCTAGTCCTTTCATCTTGCATCTTTGCTGCACTCACCACTTTTGTTGCCCTTCTGCTAGTTTCTTTGTACTATGCCTCTTTCACCTCCCACCCTTAATTTCCATTTCTTTTAGGCCTTTTATTTTGGCCTAATTGTTAGTCTATTATTTCCATGTAGCTATATGTCTTTCTCTCTTGTTTTTGTCTTTTTACTTCTTCCTAACACACTAGTTCATAGCTCTATCTGCATGTGAGCCATTTCCATAATGTATTTACACACTTGGTTTACTACCAGTCTTCTAACCTGCAATTAATTCTTGGTTTCCATAGATGTTATCAAGTTGCAACTGAATGAGCTTTGAAGGGTCAAGTTCGACCTCATCCATGTTACAGCTTCCAGATTCTCACCTTATTTCATGGGAGAGTGAGATTAGTGCTTGTGTCACAACTATTTTCTACATTGCTGGGTGTTT
>NC_056737.1:514231820-514319320 GCF_019279795.1 Protopterus annectens | reverse complement strand
CAAAGCTAGACTGTTTTGATGCCACATAGCCCTGTGGAATTAAAAAGAATAACATGGCAACTATTCATCAATGCCAAATGTTAACCTGCATTTCATTAGCAATTAAGCATTAGGAGATAATAGAGGATTATGTTTTCAGGGGTATATTGAGTATACATTTCAAGTAACAGCTATAAACATACGTCTCCAGCCTACCTGTCTAACCACTTCAGCTACTATCATCGACCTCCTTTTTCCCATTTTTTCTATATGTGATTGGAGTGTCTCATCAGCAGTTGTACCTCTTTTGATTCAGTGCCATTCTTTTCTCTTCTTCAGGTGTCATGCTTGACTGTTAAGTCTTCTCTCTTGTAATCCATACATCTTTTTGATGGGCACCCACATTTCATCTTGCCTTCATCCTGTTTCTCCTTGTTCCACTTCACCAACTCATCTGCCTTTCTGGATATGTATCTGAACCACTGTATCTATTCTCTATGACCTTCTATAAAATTGGAGCTACTTTTAGTTCTTCTCTGATATCATAATTCTTTTGGCTGTGCCACGGTGTGCATCTTACAACCCATCTCAAGCACTTAATCTTCATCACTCCTAGCTTTATAAACTGCTCTAACTTCATTGCTCAGATTTCTGTACCACACAGACCAACTTCTTGCACCTTTGTTTGTACACTTTACTGTCAACTTATTGGGCATTCATCTATAAAACACTAACATGCCTCCCTGTGCCAGTTGGCTGCAGCCCCTTTCATTTTAACTCTGACCTTCTTAATCAGACTTTCCTTCTCCTCAACCATCATCCTAGATGCTTGAAGCTTTTAACCTGTTCCAGTATGTTCCCTTCCATTTAAATTTTCAGCTTCTTCTAATTTCTCCCAGTTGCTGCCATCACAACTATTTTGTCTGTATTGTTTCATTAGATGAGACATAAGTTTTGCATTTTGTTACTCCATTTGCAGACATTCCTTTTCAGAGTCTGCTTGTAATTCCGTATCATCTGCATGCAGCAGCTTTGTGCTTCAGTCCCCCTCTGACCTTGTAATCCATCCCGAGTATGAACAGCAGTAGGCTTAGAGCTAAACCCTGATGCACACCCACTCCCACTATGAGCCCCTTCTTCCATATAGCATCCATACTTGTTTTGTTGGGTCCTTGTACATAGCTTACACTAATTCTGGTAATGTTTCTGGGACTTTGAACCATAACTGGACTGCCCAAATCAACTTTCTTGGGACCTTGTCATAAACTTTTTCCGGGTCTAGGAATGCTCAGTAGGACTTGCTCTTCATCTCTAGCTTATTTTCAACTATCTGTCTCACTGCAATGATTGAATTGGTTGTGTTTCATCCTGATGTGAATATAAACTGCTAATCTTCTATTTCACTTTCTACTACACTGTATACACACACACACACACACACACACACACACACACACACACACATATATATATATATATATATATATATATATATATATATATATACATATATATATATATATATATATATATCTTTTTTTAATATGTGTGTGTGTGTGCACACGCACGTAAATATATATATATATATATATATATATATATATATATATATATATATATATTTATGGAAAGTCTGACCAGGCAAAATTGCTCCTTTTCAATGGAGGCCTAGGAAGATAAGCTTCAACAAATACAAAAGGCAGAATTGGAAGTAAAAGGATATTACTGAATGTAACATAATAAGAAGTTATGTCTTACCATAACGTTCCATGTTAGTTGTCTTCTTCTCACCTTCTTTCTTGCTGGATGGGTTTGGAGCTGATCCTCGGCTCCGACTTGGCCTATACTATAGCTCGAGAGCTATTTTTACCAGCTCGAGGCAGCCCTATATCCTACAATACCATGCGCTAACTCCCCAGATCTCGTTTGGAAGCTAAGATGTATAAAAAGTAATATTATAATAATAATAATATTATAATCCTCTTTTACGAGTACAGATTACCTGCTAGTGACACTAAGGATACAAGGAAAGACGCAACATATTGTATCTCCAGAAATGGAGGGACTCAGAACCTCGAGTCTATCCAGGCTAGGGGGCAGGAGGGAGGGACGCAAGAAAGAAGGCGAGAAGAAGACAACTAACATGGAACATTATGGTAAGACATAACTTCTTAATGTTAAGTTGTCATTCTCGCCTTCATTCTTGCTGGATGGGACAGCGTCCCTAGCATCTTAGTCCTGGGTGGCTCAATGGAACAGACTCCTGAGTACAGTGGAACCAAAATCAGCTCTATTTCTGGAGGCTAAATCAAGCTTGTAATGGGCAATAAAGGTATGTTTGGACGCCCATGTAGCTGCTGCACAAATGGCATCTAGTGGTAACCTTGCTTGAAACGCCGTTGAAGTTGATAGTGCCCTGGTTGAATGAGCCTTAGGCCTAGAGGGAAGTTGCCTGTGTCTCAACTCATAGACCAAGGTAATAATAGATGTCAGCCATCTGGAAAGAGTAACTTTCGATACCAGAAGCCCTTTCTTGCCTGCAGCATAAGAGAGAAAGAGCTGGTCTGACTTTCTGAATTGTTTTGTCCTGTCTAGGTAATACCGTAATTGGCGATGAACATCAAATGAATGTAATTTTTGTTCAGCCCTGTTGGTATAGTCTGGGAAAAGACGGGCAAATCAATGGAGTGGTTTAGATTTGCTTCCGATAACACTTTTGGTAGGAAGGAAGGGTTTGTTCTGAGAGTTACCCTATCTTTATGAAAAACCAAATAAGGAGGACGGACAGACAAGGCTTGAAGTTCCGATACCCTTCTGGCAGATGTTATAGCTACTAAAAACAGCGTTTTCCAAGAAAGAAGTTTGAGGGAGCAAGAAGCTGCAGGTTCAAAAGGGGGCAGAATTAGTGAAGTTAGAACTAAATTCAAATCCCATTGTGGGGGTGGATCTTTGACTGGAGGTCTGAGCAACAAGATGCCCTTGAGAAAGGCTTTACAGAGTTTGTGGGACATAATATTTGCTTCTGAGAGTCCAACATGAAAATTAGCAATGGCCGCTAATTGTACCCTGATAGTGGCCGATGATGACCCCGAATGAAAAAGCTCTGCCAGAAAGTCTAGAATCTCATGATTGGGTGCATGGAAAGGATCTAAGGATCTAGTTTGTGCCCAGTGTGAAAAACGCTTCCATTTACTCGCATAAGTCTTCCTAGTATTGGACTTATGGGAAGCCAGAATGATATCACGAACAGGAGGAGAAATAAGGGGAAGCCTGGCTATGGCTGGAAGTGGAGCAACCAAGCTGTGAGGTTGATGGTATGTAGAGACTGATGCAGCTTGCCCGTGAGGTGGGTCAACAGATCCAGAAGGGGTTCCAGATGCCAAGGCTGTTCCAGTAGGTATTTGTGCAGGAACGGGAACCAAACTTGTCGAGGCCAAAACGGGGCAATGAGGATCATTTTGGATCTCAATGCAGTTGCTTTCTGAATTAATTGCGGGATCAATGGAAAGGGAGGAAAGGCATAAAGAAGACCCTGGGGCCAAACGTGAACAAGAGCGTCTCTGAGGGGCTGGCCTGGTAGAGGAAAAAGTGTGAAGAAGTCGAGGCACTTGCTGTTTTGCGGAGTTGCGAAAAGGTCGCAGCAAGGCTGGCCCCACTTCCGAAAAATTCCGTCTACTACCGCTTGATTTAGAGACCACTCGTGAGGCATGAGGATAGTTCTGCTCAATCTGTCTGCTATGACGTTGGACTTCCCGGGGACGTGCATTGCTATCAGAAACCGTTGAGATGAAATCACCCATTGCCAAAGTCTGAGTGCTTCTCGACAGAGGGGGTAGGACCTTGTTCCGCCCAGCTTGTTTATGTACCACACCACAGACATATTGTCCATTTGAATTGCTATAGTCCCCATGGGAAGAGAGCACTGAAGGGCCTGCAACGTCAAAAGCACTGCCCTCATCTCCAGGACATTTATGTGCAGGTGGCATTCTGACTGTTGCCAAGTGCCCTGGACCATCCTGCCCTGATAATGCCCCCCCACCCAATCAGGGAGGCATCCGTTGTGACAGTGGCAACTGGAGGGGGGAGAACAAAGGGTCTGCCCTGAAAAAGCTGAGGGGAAACCATCCACTAGGAGAGATGTTTCTTGCAAGATGGTGTTATCAAAATGTTGTGGGTCATTGGTAGCTGTTGAAAGGACCACTGAGAAAACAGCATCCACTGAAGGAGCCTCATGTGGAAGCAGGCTAATGGAAGTAGAAGAATCGCCGCCACCATGAGGCCCAACACTTTCAATACTAGCTTGACTTGGACTCTGCTGGGCTGAAACAGAAGCTGAACATTCCGCCTTATGTCTGTCACTCTCTGAGGTGGTAATGTTGCAGACATTTCTGTGGTGTTTAATACGGCACCTATAAAGTTTATACATTGACAAGGTGACAAGGAGGACTTTGCAAAATTTAAAGAAATACCCAGACTGTTGCAAAGTTGGATAGTGTAATCCCTGGCCATTATGAGATCCTGTTTGGTGGTAGCGGAAATGAGCCAGTCGTCTAAGTATGGAAACACCTGGAATCCTTTCTGTCTCAGGTGAGCCGTGACCACTGCCAAACATTTGGTGAACACCCGGGGGGCTGTGGTGAGACCAAAGGGCAGGGCCCTGAATTGAAAATGACTGACTCCCAGCCAGAAGCGGAGAAACCTCCTGGAGCGCCTGTGTATATTTATATGGTAGTATGCGTCTTGGAGGTCTAACGAGCACATCCAGTTGTCTCTGCCCAAAAAGGGTAGAATGGACTGCAGTGTTACCATCCGAAATTTTGTCTTTAGTACAGAGTTGTTTAATCTGCTGAGGTCCAAAATGGGTCTCCAATCTCCTGTCTTTTTTGGTACCAAAAAGAATCTGGAGTAGATTCCGGATCCTAGCTGATCTGCTGGGACTGCCTGGATGACTCTTTTTTTTAACAGCTTTTTTATTTCTAGCTGAGCCTGACCCCTTTGTGCGGGTGGTACGTCTGGTAGGGGTTTTGGTGGTTGTATCGGAGGGAAAGTGAAAGGGATTTTTTAACCCTCGGGTATGATCTTCTGTACCCATATGTCTTGGGAGATGGATTGCCAGGCTTCCGGGTACAGAGATAATCTTCCCCCGACTGCCTCCGAAGGCGGACAGTCGGGCAGCTTCTCAGGGATGCTGAAAGGGTTGGTCAGGGAAAGATTCCCTGGAACTCTGGTTCTGTGGACCCCCTCTGCCCCTGGGGCGGCATCTGTTATTATTCCCCCATCTGCCTCAAGGGGGAAATTCACCATGTGCGGCAGGCGCAACTCCCTGTGGTTTGTGGAACCACATCTTTCCACCCCTCTGTCCTTTAGGATAAGGTCTAGAAGGCGTGGAAAAACAGACTCCCACGGCAGAGAGAGTCTTACCATCTTGCTCGCATCTGGTGAGGGTATTCTTCACCTGAGGTCCGAACAATTCTGAACCATCAAAGGGGGTGTTGGTGAAGGATGCCTTGAAGGGGTCGGCAAAGTTACAGAGTCACATCCAAGCGTGACGTCTCAATGCAACGCCTGTGCCAGCGGCCCTACTCGCTCCATCGGCTGAATATGAGATAAGCCACATGGAGGAGTTAACAATGGAGTTCAGGGTAGCCAGCTGAGAGTTTATTTTGTTTTTAAACCCCGCAGCAGAAGGATCCTGTACCGTTTCACCCAGCTCTTTGAGCAAGTCTCTCTGAAGGCGGGTGAAATGACATAAATAGTTCAGCGATCGCATAGAAAATGTCGCTGAAGCAAAGGTCCACTTGCCGTACCTGTCCATGGTCCTAGACTCTTTGTTAGGAGGATGAACAGATACAGAAGGATCAGCTAATTCCTTCTTAGTGGCTGCTGCTACCACCATAGCATCAACTGAAACACATTTGGTGAGAAAGGATTTGTCATCTGGTGCAGAAATAAATTTAGAAGGCCTCCTAGGGGTAGGTTCCATTGAATCAGGAGCTGCCCACGCCTTTCTAGCCACTACCTCCATTAGTGGGTCGAAAGGGGGAGACACCCAGGAGGTGGAAGGGTGAGATCCAAAGGCGTCAAGGTAAACCAACTCATCCTCGGAAGGTTTGAGAGTGGACCAATTTCCCCTCTGTCTTAGGATCTCCAGGATGTCTGAAAAGGAGACATCCTCAGAGGGGATCTGGGGGAACCCTCCGACTCATCCAAGTCAGTGTCCGATGTGACAGACTCGGGGGAGTCTATGTGCTTCCTCCTGCACTTTCTTTTCCTAGGGGGTTCACCTGAAACTTCAGGGGAGCCCTCGGAAGAGGAGGAGACACCCAAAGTGGGTACCCTACGCTTTGGATCTCTGCTGTCGGGTATAGGAGGGTGGCCAGAGACTGTAACAGGCACTACAGAGGGAGGAGCCGTAGAACTTAACCTTGGAGTGGACACTGGGTCCAGCACACTCCTCATCACCTTGAAGGCTCCCCCATCAGGCACCAAAGGTAGCCCCGGCTCCGAAGAGGCCGGAACCGCCCTCGGAACCGACAGAGAAGGCTCCGAGAATGATGTCAGGGCCGAACTAACCAGAGCCGAAGCTCCGAGAGGGAGAGCAGGGTCAGACAAGGGTCCGATGCCACTCGCCCCCTCGGAGCCGACAATGGAGTCCTGGCGCCCGGACCTCTCCACGGATGGAACCAATAAAGAGGTCGGAGCCGACGACACCGGAGCCGAAGGAGGAAGTATCGGCTCCGACGTGGACAAGGTCACGGTTCCGACAAACTCCGGCTCTGAATTCGAGAGATGAGTCGGAGGAGGAATGGATAACTGTATCGAAGGAGCCACAGTCTGGTGAGATGGGCTCTGAAGCATTTGGGCCAGCGCCTGAGATTTTATGAGTCTACTGACCACCCTCTCGATGTCGTGGTCAGAGAGCCTGGATGACCTCGATGAATGAGTCCTATGACTCCGCTCTGATAGGAGAAGGGACCTCGGAGCCGATCTGACGGACTCTAGCGAAGGGGACCTAGAGCGCTTGCGCGCTGGGGTCAGCTCCGATGATGGTTTCGAAGCGGAACCCACTTTGCTCACCTCGGAGCCAGATGGAACCGAGGTCAGAGCCGTCTCGATAACACCTGCCCTCGGCTCAGAAGCTGGAGCCGAGGGTTTGGCGGTTTTTGACGACTTCCCCGAGCCAGACTTGGACGGGGAGTCATCAGGCTTTAACAAGCCCCTTAGGATGAGCTTGTTACGCCTTTCCTGCAGGACTCTTGAACTAAATCCGTGACAAATGGAACAAGAGTCCTGCAGGTGTAAGGGCCCCAAGCAGTAGACACAAGAAGTGTGACCGTCTGTCAGAGACATTTTCTGACAGCACGAGTCACACTTCTTGAATCCCGAGACCTTAGCTTCCTTGGACATAAGTCCTAAATACAGAAAAACGCAGTAAACACAGTCAGCCCACACACTCACTCAACTTTTACCCAGAGAGGAGTTAAGGGGACTGACTAAACACCCACACACACACACTCTAAGGGGTGGGGGAAATTAGGTAGGCCCGATTATAAAAATTAACTAAAAGGAAGGGAAGAAGGTCTACAAAAAGGGCTGAAATAAATAAAACTATCGATAGGGACCTAAAGTAGGAAAACTATCTGGAAAATTATCTGAAATATAGTTCTATTGAAAAAAATTCTCTTTTACTGACCTGAGCCGGTAAAAAAAGGCAACCTCGCAGCGAAGCGGCAAACGAGATCTGGGGAGTTAGCGCATGGTATTGTGGGATATAGGGCTTCCTCGAGCCAGTAAAAATAGCTCTCGAGCTATAGTATAGGCCGAGTCAGAGCCGAGGATCGGCTCCGAACCCATCCAGCAAGAATGAAGGCGAGAATGACAACTTAACATCATTGTTTATTCAGATTTTGTTAAAGAATTCCAGTAGCTATGTACTTTTCCCATCAAGAACTCTGATGTACTGGTTTGTATTTTATCTGATGGTTCACTTATTATACTCTGTTTTTGATGAGTTCTATTTAGAACTATCAGAGGTGTGACATTTTTTGTTTGTGTATTATTATGATGGACAAGCAGTATACAGTATTTTAAAATGCCTTGGAGGACAGTGCATTGCTACTTTAAAAATAAGATGGGAATACAGTATTGACAAGACTGTACTAATGTGTGTCTACAAGCTGTATAGTGCCTTTTATGGGGTGGGGTGTCCTAACCTGAGCTGTAACATTTTCTTTTGTGCCTTGTGGTGACAGGGAAGTAACATGAACCATTTTAAACTGATCCCAGAAAGCAAAATGTAGCATTATACTTCCAAAAAAGGCAAATAAAATAATGGAATTTAATGCTCATTGAGCAGAAATGAAATACAGTACAAAGTTCAAAATTAAATAATCCAAACTAGGGATAGTTAAAGTTTCTAAAAAACTGACATTGTAAGAACTGGATGAAAGTGGTCACAAAGCAGTAAATGGCATTCAGCACAAAAAACAATAAGGGATAATACTAGACATCTGGAGAAAACAACACTCTCAAGAAGATCATACATGTATTTATCATGGAGTTTATTGTCATATCTGTAACAGAATGATATGCTGACAAACCATATTGGTACAACAGTTCAAATGGGTCTACTGTCTTAGTTGAAACCATCCTAATTGTGAAGAGTGGATCATAGTAGCTAGTAGGCATGTGGTCAAGCAGCACTGAAAATCCTAGTGCATCTTCCCAATTGCCCCAGAGCACTGTCCGCTTATGTGACTTGCTCAGAGTCACACAGTAGGTAAATGAAAGCTGAAAGGATCAAACTGTGGGCTACAGGAAGCAGATTATTAATAGCTCACAGCCTTAACTTTCTCTGCTAACTGCCAGACATGTGTCCATTGGCTCATTATCCATTAACTACTGGGTCTGGTTGATCCATTAAGAGAAAAGAGTCTAAAGGAAGAAATTAGTCAGGGAGGTTGAGACTGCATTCAGAGGATCCTTGTGGGTAGCTTTCCAAGTAATATTTAATGAGATCTATTAAATCCAGAACTGCACAATGTATGTAGATGAGAAAAGGACACACTACAGACCTAGAAAGATGTGCATATAAGGCAGTTAGAGCAAGAAATAAAAAGTCCCCTGAAATCTTATAAATAAGACAGGTTTAGGAAACATTCTCAGAGGATATATTACAAGGAGTTGTCCAAACCACTAAACATTGCTTAAGCAGAACATTGTCACTGGAAAGGGCAAAAACTAGGGTGTGGGCACTGGGTAATAGACCAGGAGCATTATTAGACCACAGAATTAAAGTTTTGAAGAGACTGACAGCAACGCCAGCCATTATAATGGCAACATGTAAATACCTGTTAACAGCTGGCTCATCTTTTATTGATGAATTTGTAACATTATATAAACTGTTGTATAGTAATTTGGATGTATAGGGCAAACAATGGGTGGTGAGAGTGGAAAAGTTACAGGCAAAAATACATTTTTTTTTTATTTATTTATTTAACATTTATTTACCAGGAAAGTCCAACTTGGAATGAAGCCAATTTTTAGCGGAAGGCCCGGGGAGAAATGGTCTAGATGCATGTTTTTGTAACTCAAATGTTCTTAGATATCTTCCTGTCAAAGAAGCATACTAGAAAAATCCATAAGTGAAGAAGAGTTCAATAAGGCTATACAAGGTAACTCAAAAAAAAAAAAAAAAACAAAGTCCTAGGTCCAGACAGCTTAATTGGTTTAAATGCAGAACTAACTCTTGCATCGGAGGAGCTCCTGTACTCAGGATTTCTCATATTACTCAGATCATTCTAAGCCACTCGGAAAGTAAAACACCTCATTCTGTCTTCAGCTATTACAGTCTTTCCAAACCAGGGAAGGATGCAGCAATGGTCACTAATTACCAACCAATAACATCATTGAAAAACATTGACCTGAAAATATATGAGCGCTGTCTAGCTGACCATTTAAAAATTGTACTACCCACTGAGATTTCCCCAAATGAAGAAGGTTAATTCCAAAGAAGTCAAGCACAAACAACCAATGGGCACTTCAGTCTTATATGCAAGGTCTTCAGAGCAATCTTCAGACCTGTCTTAGCTGCATTGGTAGACTTTGACAAGGCTTTTACTTCCATCTACTATCCTTTTCTCTGGAAAACAATGGAGTCAGTAGGCTTTCCAACCCCTATTTTATGTACTATTCAGACGCTATATAGCTTGTCTGCTGCAGCTGTGATGAGCAATAACACTTTGTTTATCACCTTTAAACTGTATAAAGACACATGTGAGGAATGCCCATTATTTCTGGCCCTCTTCTTGATGGCAGTTAAAACTTTCAGCAGGATATTTCATTAAACAAATGTGCTATCCAGCATACCTTTACATGGGGTGGAAACATGGGTGCTGCTCTTTGCAGATGGTTTTCTAGTTTTCACTCAATATCCTATGTTCGATATCCCATAGCTGTCAGATACAGTATCAACAGTATTCAGTCTATCAGGTCTAATGTTGAATACTAATAAAACAAAGATGTTTCAATAAAGCTCAAGAGGTGAAACAATTACTTACCCTGTTACTGTTTGCTTTGGGTAAGACAACACCAAAATATTTGGGTATTTCAGTGCACTTTTTCCTAACTAACTCACTGTGGTTGACTATAATTTAAAATTCATGCATGTCAAAATTTTTCTACAGGTACTTAGTGCTGAACCTAAGCCTGATTTTGGGGGGGGGGGTCACAGGAGTCAAAATATTTTTAGCTACTTTATGGTTTGATATCTTTTGTTAGATATAAATCATGCCTAGAAATATTTGGCTGCAGAAAAAAAATCAGTTCTCTTATCAATCAGTTTATTTGAGGAGGAAAACAAAGGAGGATTTCCAAGTACATAGCAGTTTGATCCTCAGCATAAAGGACTTAGGAATTCAAGACTGGGGAGGAATGTATGTTCAAGCCTTTGCCGTACTAGTTATTTGTTTATAATGATTCAGTTCCTCCTATCTCAGCCCCATTAGATGCCAGAATACTTAATACACATACCCACGCTGGCTATAGGCTGCAATATTCTGGTGACACTATTGACCAATAAGCAGCCTGGGACTCACTTTTAGTCTCAAGATCTCTTAGGTAGAAGACATTAGAATAGTCAAGGGTCTGAGTAGACCAGAGCATGAACAGATCAGATACTTGATCCCAGAAATATTTTAAAGATGGAAACAGAATAATTTGACTACAGTTGACACCTGGTTCCAAAATATTGGGCACTTATCCAGTAATACATACACAGCATGTACCTTGGTAATAAACTTAAGTCTGTTGCCACCATAAAGGTTATAACATGAAAGTGCAAACAGATGAATTTTTCATAGTGCAATGAGCTGACATGGCTTCAGTTTTGGAAGTGCTAAGTTTCAACTGTTTAGCAACTAACCATAGGCAAACCACCTACTTACCATTGGCAAGAGAACACATAGTTGCCATTTGGTCCTGGGAAAAACATGGCATAACTGGGTGTCATCAGGAAAGCAATAGGATATCAAGTCAGTTTCTCTAATGATATCCCTTAGTTGCAGAAAAAAACACACTGAAAAGCAGAAGGCACATGACTGAACCCTCAGACACACCACTCTCCAGAGAATGTGGGCTGGAAGAGTTAAATTCTAAGGCCGTATTCCAGGTACAGTCTAAGGCACAGGATGTAAACCTATCAAGGACCATAAAGAATAAACCACAGTAAGCATGCAAATACTAGGATCAACCATGTCAAATGCTGCAGATGAGAATAGAATGATAGTGCTGTTTAGTGGCCATCAGTAGTTCAGTCACCACTCTAATGACAGCACTCTCAGTGCTACAACAAGAGCAGTGCCAGTATGATATAGGTCTCCAAGAGCTCAAGATGTGGGTAGGCAACTTTCTTAAATTTACTTACCCCCGAAAGGAATGGTCAAGCTTGGGTAAAAGTTATCAAAAGCACTTGGGTACAGGAATGTTTTAATAAGGCCAAAACCAACGAAAACAACAAATGAAGTTAAAACACAATAATCCGCTGTATGGGGTGTTCAGATCCTAAGAATATAACACAAGTTGCTCTAAAAACTCTATTTAATAAAACACATATAGTCCGGTTAAGCACTTTCATCTACATTATAGACTTCCTCAGAACACCATTTTAAATTATAACCCAGGTTATATACTGTCATAAACCAATCAAACACACAGTATAATCAGTCAATTAATTCCTGATTATGTAAATACAGGTCCCTTAAAGTGCACTGTGCATTCAGTTAAACAACATAACTCTGTTTAGTTAAAAATATGTAAATGTATGTTGAATAATTAACCTAATGCAATATAAAACACAAATAAATACATAAAATCACCTTTTACTAGTATTAATATAGTAAAAATATTAAGAAATGTTAAAAATATATACATTCCATAATGGAAGTGAATATAGGACATCATAAGATAGACTTATACTTAGAAGAATTTCTTTTGGATAATAGAATTGACCCTGAACTGTACAATTATTTAAGTGTTAAATTTCCAGTGTTAGCTACCATTGTAGGGATTCCAAAAGTACATAAAGATTTAGAAGATCCCCCCTTCCGACCCATTATTTCGGGTAATAAATCTAAAGCCTTTCCATTTGGGAAAGTGATAGATATATGGCTCAAGCCAATATATAAAAAGATATCTCATATTGTTATTGACTCATGGGACTTTTTGAGTCGGTTACCTTCTGACAAGTGTAAGGAAGTAGTAATTTTTGTATGAATTCTATTATGGGATGTATATATTTTTTAACATTTCTTAATATTTTTTAATATATTAATACTAGTAAAAGGTGATTTTATGTATTTATTTGTGTTTTTATATTGCATTAGGGTAATCATTCAACACACATTTACATATTTTTAACTAAACAGAGTTATGTTGTTTAACTGAATGCACAGTGCACTTTAAGGGACCTGTATTTACATAATCAGGAATTAATTGACTGATTATACTGTGTGTTTGATTGGTTTATGACAGTATATAACCTGGGTTGTAATTAAAAATGGTGTTCTGATGAAGTCTATAATGTAGATGAAAGCGCTTAATCGGACTATATGTGTTTTATTAAATAGAGTTTTTAGAGCAACTTGTGTTATATTCTTGGGATCCGAACACCCCATGCAGCGGATTATTGTGTTTTAACTTCAATGTTTTAATAAGGACTGGAGTAAAAATAACCTTCTTCAAAGCATTTTAAAAAATCTCCAGTCCTGAAAGAGGACACGCTTATCTGCTAAATTATTAGGTCAAGTATGTCCATGTTTGCAGTAACAGGTGTAGAAGAACAAGGGCCCTGACTGCAAGTCATTATGCACATGTTTGAAATTATGGTTAAGAACTCACCATAATCAGCAATATCAAACACTAACAGAGAATAGAAAAAAAAAACTGTCAGAGACTAAAGAAATGCTCATGGAGTCAGAAGGTGGAAGTGCAGATCTCATAGTGGCAGTTTCGTTAGTGACAAGTTGAGAAAACAGTTCATACTGGTGAAAGGATAAGTCAAGATCTATCAGTTAGTGAGATGGACTGGGCTGCCTAATCTGTCTTCCAACAGAAAGAGCATGTTTGGTCATTTAACAGTTGTGCAGATCTCTCTGTCTGTCTCTACCTGTCTCTCTGGACAAACAGGCAGATTTCATATAAGAAATCTCAGTTTAGTTGAAGGCATATGCATGCACAGATCAGATTTTTTTTCACTCTGAATACCTGTAAGCCTCTGATGACATTCCACCCTCCATGTGTTATTAAATGCAACTGGCTTCTTGGAGGTAGGATAGTATATTGTCCAACTTATTTGTTACAATGATCCCCACAAACTGAGTCAATTACATTCAGGTATATATATTTTCCCTCATTAATTATTTTATTAACTGTAGGCCATACATCTTCAACTTTTTTCTTTCCTTTTCTTTTCAGTGCCAAGAGTTGGTTAGCATGTCTAATAATAACAATACCTGTGAGTTAACCATTTAGGCCCACTGGATGCACAGTCCCTTTTCAGGGATGACCCAGAAGAGATGTCCAGTTAAGTGGCTTGCTCAAAGTCACACAAATGAGGGGTGAGGGAATCAAACCCTGTACCACAGGAAGTATTGCTCACATCTCTTGTCACCATCATTATCATCAAGCTCCTTTATCCTTTTTTCCTACAAGGGGAAATGGTGTCATATCAGTTGTCATTTCCTTTCAGTTTATAGCCACATTCCTACCTTCTCCCATTGTCATGCCTAATTGTTGCAGCTCATCTCTCACTGAGACCATCTGACTTTTATCTGGATGTCCTCATTTCCGCTTCCTTTCTTTCTGTCTCTCCCAAATCTTCTTCACCAACCATCTTCTGTTTTCCTGCGAATAGGATCAAACTATCATAATTTGTTCTCCTTGGTCTTTTCTGCACCTGGGGCTACTTTGGCTTCTGCTCTGATGTCCTTATTTCTTCATCTCTTCCACAGTGTATATCCTACCAGCTATTTCAGACACTTCATCTCCATCACCTCGTGGTTGTCACTCAGGCTGCATTCTGTTTTTATTCACTTAACTTGATTATTGTGGTGAACACTTCATTTGTCAGTGATAAGTGGAGAGTTCACCCAAATCACCTGTTGAACAAAGAAAATGATAAATAGCCTAAACAATGGGAAAAGCAATAGGTAGGTAGTTATAATGTTCAGAATTACATGTGCATTACGGATTGTTACATATCCAAATGCTCATAAATTCATTGTATTTAAACCAAATACGCTAAATATAAGTACTGGTATAAGAAACAAACGTCTAGAGCTAAACTTGAAGCAAGAAATGCATGCAAGATATATTTCTTAAAAAGAAAAGACTTTTTACATTTTAAGATGTGTAATGAGGCCAGTATGGTGCGCATGCAGACACACACACACACACACACACACACACACACACACACACACACACACAGTCAAGAGGTTAAACAGAAGTGAAGAATCCTACTCCTCTGCCTCCTTAATTCACTACCTACTGGAGACAATGATAAACAAAAGTGTTTCCGCAGCAGATGTGAACAGGTTAATATTATTCACTGAGTAAGGCAAGTGTTTGTGTGAATTCTTGTAAGCATCAAAATAAATGCGACATTATTTCTTAAAATGTCCAGAGTACATGAACAAATTAGGTGGCATCAAAGAATTATATGATACTCAAGGATTTTGCGATTGAAAGTTTTGACATTTTAAATAGCTTTTTTTGCAGCAACTGTGATGCTTGAAGGACAAGCCTGATAACTGTTCAATAAATGGATTGCAAACAATCATGAGAAAATATTTTTATGATAAGAAATGAATAGTTAGGATAGGTAAATGTATTTACAGTTACACAATCCAGCTAGCGTACAATCAGTTTACTGTATCAAACATATATTTGAGTCCGACGACATATCATTTTAGCCCTTCCTGATGATCCAGGAAGAACACCAGTGCTGACAGTAAGAGCTGCTGTAAAAAAGGGGTGTTTTTATGATGTGGAAAAAATGTGATTCACAGACACATGAGCTGCAATGAGTAAACACCTCATTATCAGCTAATCTGCATGTGTCTGAATTGCCATTTAACTATTGTATTGCTAGTGAAAATCAGCACTTTCCTGAGGTAGTCAGCACTGGCTACATTGCACAACATTGTGTTGGCTTAGACCTCTCTCCCCATTCATCTTCCCTAAACACACACACACACACACACACACACACACACACACACACACACACACACACACACACACACACACACGCACACACACACTTCACATACCTATTACCTGACCTTGAGTAAATATTAGAACATCCTTGACTTCTCTTTTTATTTATTTGTTCCTGCCCTCATAAATCACAAATCCTTACAGTCAGTCAATAATGGCAAACATTAGAGTTTCATTCCCCTTAATGTCTGTAGGCTGCTTGTCAATGCTAGAGCTGTTGTTCTCAATATTTTTAAGTGAGTCCTGGTAGTAGTTAAATAATATTCCTGGGGTTATCGTCCTGCTAGTAGTTAAATAATGTCCCAGGGATTACCAAGTGCTCCTTCTGGCTTTGTACTGAAGTCTTCCTACACTGTCCCTTGTGATCATGCATTTGATCATGCCAGGCATTCAAGCTTTATACTTTGTAGATTAGTTAATATAATTAATGTTCCTGCTCTCTACCTAAAAGGTGCAAAGTTCAAAACCTTTCCCCCGTTCACATTGAACATTTTAAGCATACTTAACTAATATTTTCAAATAACCTGGTGTCTAATGTTGGAACACTAGACTGGTATGTTTTGACTGAGGTGGGATGGTGCAGGGTTTGAAACTTTTTTACTGCCTTTACATATTCTGTGAAAGGTGTCCCTGTTGTCTTGTGCTCCCTCACATCTTGTTGTGAAAAACTTTTTTTTTAAATGGCTTTAGGCATGCTACATAGGATATTCTGGTGTCTAGAGTCCTGCCCGACCCTAAGTGCACATAAGACATGATCTTCAAGAGCTATCCAAGCTATCTAGTATTTCTCCCCTATCTCCATCTTGTTTAATGTAACAAAAGTTCTAACTGGTGGCTGATGTCACCCCTCAGTGTTGCTAGATTTGCTTGTTATCCCAGGAAGGTGTTTTGGCATGTCAGCCCATCGCCCAACATGCATTCACCTATTCATGCATGCGCTCACACACATTTACACACACACACACGCACACACACACACACACACACACACACACACACACACACACACACACACACACACACCAGCCTAACCTACCCCCTTAAAACTGTGACTACCCAGGCAAACACACATACACTCACACATGCAGCCATATACATACACACACACACATGCACACATACCCTGTAGTACTTACCTGTACTGCTATGGGTGAATGCAAGCATTTGACTGTGTTCGTTAACAACAATGACCAGGAGTGGCCGTGTCGCTTTACACAGTTGTGTGATTCTCTGAATTGCTCGGCTGTATAAATACCTTACTGCAGGCATTTCTGGCAGAGAGCACATGACTAATTGCAATGTGCCTCTACCCAGGAATGTCTCATTGGCATTCACCACGGTCACAGAAATAGCATGTCACTGAACTGCGTGTCTTTGTGCTAAAGCACCATGGTAGGGTTGTTTATAAATCAGAAATGGTTACCGAGAGATGTACACCTCATGAACACTTCATGGTAACATTCAGAATTGGGTCCATGGTATCTTGATAGTACTATTTCAAGACAGTTTTCATTTATTTACTTTAATCTCTTCTGACCATGAAAGAGGAGCTAGATCTTATCAATGCATTTTCAAATGCATATATTTAATCAAAATATATTGCTACAATTTCTTGTAATGAAAGATTCTACTGTTAGAAAAGTCCCATGTTATCTTGATGTTGTCTGGAGGGTTAGCACAGCTAATGCTGTTCTAGTAATAAAATGTGGTCGAGTACAAATTGAACAAGGATTATGTCATTAATACAAACCAAGCAGACCTTTAGTTTGATATGATGCATGAAAAAATCAAAATACTTTGTAAAAGGCTAACTTCTATGATAACAATCACAGTGCTGACAAAGAAAAGTGATGACATACACATAACCTGCTACAAAGTGACTAGGCTTCTATTTCTACAATCACAGAATGTTAGGCAATAAATAAGTTATAATGAGTTTGTGGCATTGAGGTATCCTCTGGTGGTTATATCAAAATATATATCATTTTTAAGTGTCAGCTTTCAGAAGCAAGCATATCAAAAGGTGCCATTACCAGGCATACTAAGATGTTTCATCCCCCTGTAATAAATGCACAGATAGGATGCCCATTTTTCATTCAAATGAAATTTTCACAGGTCACTGTATTGTCATATTCTGTTCAGATTCTATTTAGAAAAGTGTACTACATATATTAAATTACAGTATTTTATGTTACGAGATATGTACAGCAACATTTTAAACTGCTTACAAAATAATAAAAGATGAAAAAATGCTTGTAGGTGAATGCAGCAGAATGCATACATAAATAAAACAGCTATCAATGCCAATAAATAACATTTGTTCATGGTACAGTTTTGGTTACTTGCATATGGAGCAATAAATTACTTATAGGTGATTTATGTGCCCTTTTCCTTTCTCTGTTATTAGTGTTGAAATAAACTTAAAACAAGACTGCACATATGCTTCTAAAATATATTATGCTTTATCAGTATTGGATTCAAATCAAATAGCAGTCAGTATCTATATTACGAGTTATTAGCTAGTGTGTCTATCTTCTTCTGCACATTTCTTTTAACATGAATCTGGATGAGAAAGTGTTAGGTATTCTAAAGAAGCATAGAAACAGATGATTATACCACCCTTTTCTAAGCTAGGGGTTGCAGCTCATACTGGCTCTCTGCAGTACCCATGGGGGGGTTGAAATGTCCCCTAATAGGCTTATCACTGTCTTGTGTGAACTAGGCAAGGTCCTGCTGTCTTAAGGCATCGGCTTGGGTATTACAATTTACTGCTAGACTGGACTGTAAGAAAGAAATTTACTAATTAGATTTACTGGACAGCTTCAAGATTGCAGAATAATTGGCCCAGTTGAGCTGGCTGGGATCTCTAATCAGGTGTTTGTTACCTCACTGGACATCTTGTTCCCATGTTGTGTACTTTAAATCCATTTGGTTTTATGCAAGGCACAGTCGGAATTTGACCTCTTTGAAATTAGGAGGCCTGGCCAAAAGATTTTAAATAAGTGGCACTTCACTGGTCTACCAGAAGACAAGCTTATCTGGACAGCTATATTTTAATATACCAGGCAGAGGTTTTCCAGAAGAAGTCTATGTACTTATCTCAGGAGATCACTGCTGTGGAAACTTACTAGCAACACTACTTTGCTGGTACAGAAGTTGTGCAGTCCATCCTGTCTCATAGTTCAGAAGTCTTTATCAAAGAACATTAATTAGGTGCTTGGTAGTGCACTAGCAAGCTTTCCTTCTTGAGGTCCAACATTTGACAATATATGCAGTTGGATCATGTCAGTGATTCTAAGAAGTCACTACTATCGTGGAGTTAGTGTGAGTTTTCGGTACACGGATATAATAGTGTGAGTTTTCAGTACACGGATATAATAATTTTATCTGTCTTGTTTCCGATATGTGCACCTCAACCATTAAGCTGTAAACTTACCCCAGAAGACTGTTTCTCATTTTTCTGGGGATACTAGGTTCAGTTTCATGACAAATCATCCTTGCCTCACTTGTAGATAGAGTATTTCCAACTAAACTAAAGAAGGCCTTGACTACCCCAGTACTTAAAAAGGCAGAGATAGAAACTGTTAATGTTGGTAATTATCACCTGTTTCAAACATTACCTCTGAGGGTAAGAATTTTGAAAATAGTATATGTGCACCTATATTCCTGATTGAGATATAGTAACATGAATGATTCATTCTGGTCAGGTTTTCTGGCTAGACATATTATTGAAAAAGCCCTTTTCGTGGTCATTCATGACCTCCTTGTAGTTAGGTACCAGTGCTAGTGATCTATCCAGGTCCTACTCAGTTATGTCTTTTGACAGCCTTTTACATTGTGCATCATGCCATTCTGCTTGACCATATGGAACAGTACTTCAGCATGACTTCAACAGGGCTGGACAGGTTTGTATCCTACCTCTCCCAATGAACATGGGCAGCAGTGCCTGCTTCTCTCTGTCTGCTTGGTCATGGTCTGCATAGTTTGATTACTGGCCCAATATTTTTCACCATGTATATGTTTCCTTTGGAAGATATTATTCCTAGAAGAGGTTTACAATATCATTGGTTTGATGACAATAAACAGTTTTACAGTAAACTCTCAGCTAACCATAACTCAAACAACCAACACTCTCAAGCAACCAGAAAAGAAATTGAAGAAATACAGTACAATTTTCATGTGTTGCACTTTGTGTCCCCAACCCCCCCCACACAAAAACATACCTTACATTTTTACAGTTTTAGAGTTTAAAAAGGAAGATATGAATAAATTTCCTCCCTCCCCAACTTACGAACAGGTCAAACCAAACAAATAGCATAGGTTACAGTGTTAGTCAGGCCTGTTTTTAATAGTAAGTCTCAAGCAACCAGAAACTACAGTTTTCCGGCATCTACCAATCCCCATGGGTGCTGGTTAACCACGAGTTTACTCTATCTCTCTTTTTCTAGGGGAGCCTATACTAGTTCTGAACAATCTGTCTAGTGACATGGAATGCAGCCACACCTGGATGTTGATAATTAGAGAATCAATAATAATGGACAGTCATTACAGTTTTTATGCCACTCTGACATGGTCTCTTATAGGTTCATAGGTAAGTACTAGGCTATCTGCCCGAGGGCATCTATAAGACTAGCCAGAATGTGTTGGCTTTCACCGTCCCCTTAGATTAGTTCCCTGTGCCTCAGTCCAGCAGAGCCATTAGTTCCCTGTGCCTCTGTCCAGCAGAGCCACTGCAGTGATCCCCAGGGCAAATTTTCTGTTTCCCATCCACTCATCAAGGTTTCACTTGAAGAGTGTTAGTGAGGTGCTTTGCCTAATGTAGATTGGAATCCTGTTCCAAAGCATGGGGAGTCTCTGGGACAGGAATCTATCCCACCAGCACATCCTATTTATCGTTGTGATGAAGTTTAGATCCCTAGATAGAGCGTGTGGCTTTTGGGGATTTGTTTTTTTTTAGGTGCAGCATGTCCATCAATTCTGGGTTTGACATGGCCTTTTATGTCAGACAGAGATCACCTCTGAGTAAGCGGCATGAAACCGAGTACAGCTGGAGTTTCTTCAGTCGGGCTGCATAGGGAGTATGTGTGAGGCCAGTAATCCTCTTGGTGATGTACTTCTGTGGTCTTTCCAGCTGTTGCAGGTGTCTTGTAAGGTACATCCCAAATAGGCATTGTACTCTATGATGGGTCTGATGAGTGATGAGTACAGGAGCACAATAACCTCTTTTATTCTGGATGCGAACCCTCTTGTGATTAGGTGGGCCACATAGAAGGATTTTCTAACCACCTTGGCAATATGATTATCAAAGGAGAGATTACTATCTACTTGGGTTCCCAAGATCCCTTATTACATTTTATGTATTTAGGGGACTACGACATATGTGGTAGTACGCGGGTACTTTGTTTTTTCCAAAGGGGGTGACTATGCACTTATTGGCATTTAGCTTGAGGCCATGATTTTGACACCAGGTATCCATCTCAGTGAGACCCTTCTGGAGGATGTCTGTATCAGCTGGAGAGTCAATTAAGGCCCCCAGTTTTCAGTCATCTGTGAATTTGGTCAGCCATAGTCCTCCTGTGCTTGACTATACCTCTGAGAAGTATATACCGAACAGGAGTGGTCCCAGGACTGAGCCCTGGGGGACACCACTTGTAACTGGTTTAAAGTTGGACCAAGAACCTGCAACTCTCATTGTGTGGATTCTATCTGTGAGCCAATTGGCAATCCATCTCGTGACGTATGGGTTTATGTTCAGGCTGGTGAGCTTGTCTATAATACCAGAATGGGGAATGGTGTCAAAAGCCTTTGCAAGGTCTAGTTAGGCTGTGTGGACCTCCTTTCCCTCATCTAAAGCCTTGGTAACTGTCTCAAAGAAGTCCACCATGTTTAGGAGGCATGATCTGCCTTAACAAAGCCAAACTGGGTAGGGTCCAATGTTTGAAGGTTCCCAATGTCTCTGTTAATGAATTCCATGATGATGCGCTCCATAGCCTTGCAGACCAGGCTAGTCAGGCTTATAGGGCGATAGTTCCTGGGATCCATTGTGGCTCCACCTTTGTGGAGTGGGATAACTGTTGCTGTGCACCACTTTATGGGTACATAGCCTGTAGAGAGGCTGAGTTTGAACAGTGTGTTTAGGTGAGGGGTTAGTTAATTTTGGAGCTCGTGTAAGACACAGCCTGGGACACCATCTGGCCCCATTGAAGCTGTATTTTTGGCTTTGGATAGGGCTGTTTTAACCTGTGTGTCAGTGATTGCTGGGGTGCTACATTCTTCTGGTATGGTTATGGGCCCTTTAGGGGGTGAGAGGGGGGTGAAGTTTGCTCTAAACCTGTCTGCCAGAATGTTTGCACTATCAATTGGTTCAGTGTATTTCCTGCAATTCTGCACTAACTCAGAGCAGATCTGAGAGTTTCCACTTAGGTTTTTGACATAGCTAAAGAATGCTTTGTGGTTATCTTTGGAGTCCTTGGCAATTTTTCTTTCAAAGCTAGCCTTGGATGATTTTATGAGGGATCGTAGTTTCTTGCTGATACTGATCAGGGATGTCTTTCCTGCTTGGGATTTTACTCTTTTCTGCACTAGTTTCCTCCTCCTATTGTAGAACTTGTTTATGGCAGGGGTCCACGAGACTGGTTTCCTTTTCTTGGTGGAGTGGGTCTTGGTTTTGCTTGGGATAGCATGATCCATGCATTCTTGCAGGTGCTCATAGAGTGCCTTTGTAAGGGATTCAGCAGCTTGGACAGTGTTGTGCTTTAGCATGGGGGCTGTGAACCTTTCCACCTCGGTCTTAAGTAACGTGAAGTTTGCTTTTGAAAAATCTTTCATGGTGGTTTCCTTGATTGGGAGTGGGGGCGGAATGTGGATATCCAGTGTGATTAGTCTATGGTCTGATCTAACCAGCAAGGGTTTGACCTCCGGTGTAGAACACTGGTCGCCCATGTTGGTGATGACCAGGTCTAATATGTTGTCACCTCTGGTGGGGGTGTTGACCAGTTGATTTGGGGCATTTGAGTTTATAAATTCTATGAAGCACTGGGCAAGGGAGTTAGTACTTGAGTAGTTCTCCCAGTTAATGTTTGGGTAATTGAAATCACCCAATATTAGGGTATTTGGTAGGACCTTCATATTTTCCAGTGTCTCCAGAAATGCGGAATGGGGGTCCTGGATCATTGTGGGTGATCTGTAGCAAGCTACAATTTGAATTGCAGTTTTGCCCATTGTTAGTTGCACATAGATGATCTCTGAGGCCTTGTGCTGTGCCACTAACCTGGAGGTGTGGGTATCCTTGATGAATATGGATATACCCCCACATTTTGTGTTTCGGTCTGGATTCTGTGGCTGAAAAGTATGGTATGAGTTATAGCCTGGCAGTGCTGGGGTGCTCTCTGGAGCCTTAAACCAGGTTTCTGTTACTGCACAGATATCGATGTTCTCCATACTGAGGAATGCCTTGATTGCATGTATTTTGAGGTTTAGACTTCTGGCGTTGAGTAGCATTACCCTCAGGTTTTGGTTACTTGTGCTATTTACGGTGGTGGGTTTGTCTTTTGAGCCTTGCCTAAAACTCTTGCACCAGTTTTGAATCTTTTACGGTGGTGGATTTGTCTTTTGAGCCTTGCCTAAAACTTGTACACCAGTTTTGAATCTTAATGTTTTTTCCCACTAATCTAAATGATCAGCACTCTATGTACACCCAATTGACATATTTGTTCTTCCTTCTGAGAGATGGATACTAGTCCAGCTGGAAAGCCCAACGACCTCCATCCATCACAATGTGCCTGGGCCTATCCAGAACCAGGGAGGTAGTCCTACAACTAATTGTTTCCTGCTTGAAGTGACACAGCTCGGTACCTTTTTCAGGACAAGGACTGGACATATCCCCCTCCCTAGGACAAAAGTCCTATGGTCCATCTGTTTCTCATACTAGGCTCACCAGTCATGTCAATACGTCAGAGGTGGGAGTCACTGGAAAGGGAGTAGATCAGCCGCTCAAATCTTTACACCTTGTAGCAGCAACTTTGAGCTCCATCATGGCTAACCTGCCTTCATGGGAAGCATGCATGCATGCTGCCATATATGACATCTCTAGATCATGCACCTACACTGTGGGCTCAACAGACTTATTTTCCATGGTGCACTGCACACTGCTCCCTTCTGGATGTCATCCAAGTGGCAAGCTAGATCCACAACCTTCTCCCCAGGATGTGCAAGCTGGCAGCAGCCACTCAGTCCCATATTATCCAGCCCACTTCCTCCAATGTCCATGCCACTTGTTGATCACAGATAGTTTGAGTCACAGTCAGAACCTCATCACTTGGCGTAACAGACGCAATAAGTATTACTTCCTAATATTATCTATAGTGGAGATAAACTATAATTCATTTTTGAAAGTGTGAGATTTGGGTGTAATTGTTTATGATGAGCTAATGTTAAGGGGCAAGTGTCAGCCCTCTTCATGTACTCTTGATGCCATTTTGGGAACATTACACTGATTAAGTACCCTATTACAGCTGCAGATCTCAGTGTATAATACATAACCTACTGTTCTCCCATTTGGATTACTGTAATGCCCTTTACCTGGGAGTTTCAGATTTTGAACTTGATCATCTACAGCTTCGATACAACTCCTCATCAGCTATCTGCTGGAATATCTAGGTACTATTGTATTATGCCACTGCTGAATGGGTTGCACTAACTTCCTGTTAGAGAGTACATCATCCAAAAACTTCTTATATTGCTATATCCCTTAAGAGGCGGAGATTTCAGTATTAAGTGTTGATTGGTTGTTTGATTTTAAATGTTTGCTTAAATACTGGTTTTATGATATGTATATTTATCTGATGAAGGGCTAGACCTGAAAGAGCTTATGACCTGTTTTTTATCTTATTTTATTAAACGTTTTATTGATATATCGGCTTGTTTCATTGCCTGCTCATTACTTTATTTTATTTATAGCATTTGTTTGCGAGCAGTAACCTTAAGTGAGAAGGTCCTTATTGTTTTTTTGGCTTACCTATTGGTATATCTGGCCACACATGGCCTCTGCCTCCCTGCCTTCAGGATCTACTGAATTGTTACCAGTTCTCCTATTGCCTACATTTGGCCTCCATGAACAGCTAATGATTGCAGGGATGTGGACAGAGTTTTCCAGTGATCTGTCATGTTCATTAGGTATCACAACTCAGGAATTTATCATCTGCTGACTGAGGGGAATCTCTGATGTTTGTTAGTTTTAAGTGATCCAACATGCCTTCTAATACATTGTATGTCACAACGCCTTCTTGCCTGGCTATACTGCTCATGTTCATCTTCTGCAGAAACATTAACACCCACCATTTTGTTTCATTCTACCATCACATCTCAAGTCTTCATCATCCTCATGCTGTCCTCTGTTCATAACTAAGCATTTGTTGCATTGCTGAGTACTGTTTCTACATGAAATTGCTCCAGAAAGATCTTCCTTAAGTATCTGAGTCCTCACTGTCATCTCTGTTCCCTGAGCAAACAGCTAATATTTTCTGGCTGCAGACACATGCCAACTTTGAGCGCTAAGGGTCTACAACTGGAAAATTAACTTGCAACCTTTTTTACAAGGAAAGCAATAGCTCCTAGCTCTACTAAGCATCTGACACCAGCCTGTGAAACTTGCATGCTGGAAACATGACACAGCATCAGAAATTTCATTTGACACACCAGGCATTTGTTATCATTTAATAGGTTTATTACACTGCAGGGACCCTTTAGATCAAATAGCAATTACAACTTACTTGTCAGTCATAAATCATAACTGGGGTTTACCAAAGGTATCTTCCTTCACTTGTACTGGCTGTAGGTTGGCACAGTTTCTCACTAACTGGACAGTGAAGCAAGCAGTGGAAATCCTTAACTTATCATCTTATCGTAACACATGGCACTCGAGTGTTGGTCCAAATGAGAGGCCAGCACCAGTTTGGCTGACTTGTGTGTTTCCTTGCTTACTTTCATTTTCACTTTCCCCTCCTACTGTCACCAGGGTAACATCCACTACCCCTAACACTTCTTGCTGCCTACCCAAGCTTACATGTGTCAATGTCTCTCCATGACCGTTCATTCTAAATGAGGTCTGCCTTTCCGTACATCCTGTACATCACTCACTGAATTTCACTTAGCTTCAATCTAATCCCCTTTTAACATGTCACACTTCAATGAAGTTACAAACCAGATGATCTGTGTCACAATGACCGCAGACATCGAAATAGCATGCTGACCATTTACAAATGTTTGTGTTTTAAGCCCAGCGATGCTTAGCAGCCTCTTTCTAGGAGACCGTGTTCCCTAACCAAACCTTCTGTCAGCCACAGCTACATAATAGCTAACTATATGTCAGCAGGCTAAATATCACACTTTAGGCCTCTTCCCTGAGCTTTCATCTTTGAATTTGTGGACATATTTCAGCCATCCATTGCCTGGTCAAATGAATTATGACTTTTTTATGGTCTTTTGACAATGACAAGTAAACCACTGTTGAGCCTTATTGGACCATCAGTGTCATAAACTAACTAAAATATCCCTTGTCTTTACAATGGTCTTCTGCAGCTTGGCCTTAGCAGCCACTACCAGTGTCTTCCCTTGCCTAGGATAATTTTCCCCCAAACAATGACTCCCTATGTTCTTATCCAACAAGGCAAAATGTCTGTTCACTCTCCAAACCACACATTGTCATCATGAATCTGAGGAATATGCCCTCATAATAGTAGATTCCCCTACAGAAACAAGCATTTTTCATTTTAGTTTCTGCTCCCAAACATTATCTCCTGCCCTTGAGTGTCAGTAGCAACCCTATTCCTCCATATTTGTCCCACATCTTGCCTCTGTCTTGTGCTTTTATTACTTTCTTTGTTTGGTCTAACAGGATAATCTTGTTTAATATCACAGAGTGAGACTATGAAGGCATAGACTAGTTATGTAAAGTGTACATTAGTGAGTGTTATGCCATTCACTATGCTGTTCTTGGATTACCCATTTCTAACCTAGGCTTCTCTACCCTAAGTTTTTGGGTCAGCTTTCTGCACCTATCTGCTTTGGGACCTTCCTTTTGGGACCTCTGATATTATGAGGCCTGTAGTGGAGGATGATCCACCTGACCAAAGCAACTAATCTTGTTAGGGATCAAGTGGCTGCTTGGGTTTGTTGAAGCAATTCTTCAGTGGCCTACTAGTTTCTTAGAAATCCTCATGTAACAGAGGACAATGGAGACCCATTCCGTTTACACTGTGCCCCTTGGATCTTCTATTATACAGACTTAGCTTTGCCCTCCAGCTTTCTGTTGATCCTTGCAGTGGGCTGCCATTATTTGTTTTTTTTTTAGGGGGGTGGGTATGGGTAAGCATAGTTAACAGTACACCATTTACTAGTTTAGCATCAATGGAGCCACTGGGATCAAGCAGCTATTTTATATATTAATCCTTGCCAGGCAGTGCCAGATTTTGTTTTATTTATTTGACAAAAAAAAAAAAAAACAGCACTCCCTGGGATAAACGTTCCACTGCTCAGAAATGTAAAGCCACAGAATCCAACGGAGAAAGCAGCAGTAAAACAGCTATGCAGTAAACGGACCATAAAACTATTTATTATTTAGAAAAATGGTAAGAGCTTTCGCTGTAAGCTTCTTCAGACCAATATAGACATTCACATCAGGAAAAAGCACTTAAATACAATTACTCACCCAATCAAATTAAAAAAAAAAAACAGTTTAAAAGGAAAAGAGGTCAGATTTAAAGACGTATGCCATCATTACATCAACATGAAGATTGGTGCTTGTACATTAGCTTGTTGTTCCCAAGCTATCATATACTGACAAATAATATAAACAAAAACAGTTAAAACATAGGCTCCTATTGAACAGACATTAAGTGCCTATTAAAGATATATATATATATTTATATATATATATATATATATATATATATATATATGTGTGTGTGTGTGTGTAAGCATAAAAGTTCAAGGTATGGTCACCTCCTCTGCTATAAAATTCTTATACAAATACATGTCAGTGTATCCATTTCAATATAATGGACAGAGTTATATATTAAGCTAAGCAGATAACCTAAATTATGCCTAACTAATCAAGACTTTTGGATTTCAAAGTGGGTTTTAGCGATGCTCTTTCATTGAGACCCCTGCCCCTATCAGCTCTGAGTCTCAAAATCCAATTGACTTCTCAACTTTCCATCCTGTTTCTGACATTGCTTTCTCGTAAACTAGGTATATTGACCACTATCACCATAAATGTAAATATGTGGTCAGTTCCTTGTAATATAATGTGTTTGGATAGGGCACGGTTACTAGATCTTATTCTAATACTGTATAGGTGTTCCCTGATAATATCTTTAAATGCCTTATCCATTTTTCCTACATAAAATGAATGGCATAGGGCACATTCAGCCAGGTATACAACATGTGATGTTTGACAATTAGCAAAGGAGTTAAAATTAAACATCTGACCAGTGTCTGGGTGCACAAAGCATCCACTACTATTAATAAACCAACAGATATTACATTGGCTACATTGATGAGTATAGGAGTTCACATGAAATGAATGGTCCAACCTACTCCTAGAACGACATAATAACCTCTTCAGATTGTACTTATTCTTAAATCTAAATTTCGGTTCATCCCCTACAATCTCTCTCCTGCTAAATTCACTGTCAAAATCCCCCAGTTTTTCTTAATAATCTGCAATATAGCATTACTATCACTTGTATAGAACATGGGTATCTTCATGCCCCTCTTTTCAGTATTAGTTGTTATGGAATTGTTAAAGTCTGACCTAAGTGCATAATAAGGGTGCGCTCTACCTTCCCTAAGATTATGTAAGTCTGAAATTACTTTTTAAATTTCAGAGGTGTTATATCCTCTGTCAATAAATTTCTTCTTCAAATCCAATAACTTAGACTGAAAGCCATCATCCGATGTATTCAGTCTAGCTACCCTCATGCTTTGCCCTTTTATTACATTCCTGAATACATTTTGGAGGTGCATACTATGCCTATAAAGTAGGGTATTTCTATAACAACTTTTTCTGTGAATTCTTGTATTGAAAAGTCCATTGCCCAACCTCTCCACATATACATCAAAGTACTCAATCCTAATTTTAGAGGATGCCATGATGAACTTAAGATACTCAGTGGCTCCATTCAGTTGTTGGAATAAGGTATCCAACCCTATTATATTCCCTGTCCATATGAGGAAGGGGTAGTCTACAAAACGATAATAAAAGGGAACATATCTCACATACAGTTCCATCTGGAATAGTGTATCTTCCAACCACAGGGCCAAAAACATGTTGGCGTAGCTGTTGGCACATGAAGTGCCCATGGCTATGCCATCCTTCTGTATGTAGATCATGTTATCAAACAAAAATAGGTTATTTTCAAGGACAATCTCTAAGAATAAGGAAATCAGGACTATCTGCATGCCACTATAATCACTATGTTTAGTGAGATATTCCTGTATTGATACAACCTCTACTGTATTGGGTATGATAGTGAATAATGATCGTACATCCAATGTGACAAAATAGAACTCTGCGTCCAAAGCTAGTGAACTAGTAAAGCTATATAGATCAACCAAAAATTATTTGGTACCCCTGAGAACAAACTTATTCTTGTCCAAGATGGGGTATAAATATGTCTTAATGTATAGTGAGAATGACTCCGTACACCAGCCCCTGCCAGCAACTATGGGTCTCACAGGTGGTTTTAACCCATTTTTATGTATTTTCGGCAGTCCTTGTATTGTGGGTATAAGGGGATGTTCATATTTCAAGAACGAAAATAACTCTAAAGTTATTTGTTTCCTCTTTAAAACATCTTCCAACATATCCAGAATTCTGTTCTCTATTGTATGTACATAATTGATGTCAATGACAGAACAATATCTATCATCACTTAACATCACTTTCATGGATAGGAAGTACTCAGCCCTGTCCATTATATCAATGGGACTGCCCTTATTGGCTGGCCTAATTATGATGGTATCCTCATCTTGTAACTGCTTCAGTGCTTTATGTCCTCTGAGTTTGAGATTATATTTTAAACTTATGTGTATAATCATAGTTCCTTTTTCATCAAAAAACTTATATACATCATCTTCAACCAATTTGTTAAATGGTTCAACAAGAGGGTAAGCATTGCATATATATAAAATTGGTTTCTTAAAAGCATAAGTAGTGTCATTCAGACTATTACCAAGCTCTAACTTTAACATCACATTTCTGCTAAACATTTTGACATCCAATATAGTATCAGTAACATCACCATTTTTTGCAGGAATTAATGTAAGTCCTTTATTCAAAACTGATATGTCGTTTGCAGTTAAACTATGTCAAAATATATTCCATATTAATGAGTACCCGGATGGTCCCACATTTTCTTGAGGGACTGATTTGGTTGTCTCTCCAATGATAACTTGTGTTTCTGTCACCCCCAACTGGTGGACCGAGTCCCCCTTGCCTGTTTCTCCCCATTGATAGTTAAAGGGAACTGTGTATGTAAATTAGTGTTGGAGATAGACAGTTTTCCTGAGAATGGAATCTTCTTCTTCTCTTTTGGCTGTTCCCATTAGGGGTCGCCACAGCAGATCATCTGTTTCCATTTCTTCCTGTCCTCTGCATATTGCTCTGTCACACCAACCACCTGCTTGTCCTCTCTCACCACATCCATAAACCTTATCTTAGGCCTTCCTCTTTTCCTGTTACCTGGCAGCTCCATCCTTAGCATTCTTTTCCCAATATACTCAGCTTCCATCCTCAGCACATGTCCAAACCAACGCAATCTCGCCTCTCTGACTTTGTCTCCAAACCATCCAACCTGAGCTGACCCTCTAATATACTGATTCCTAATCCTGTCCATCCTTGTCACACCCAGAGCAAATCTTAACATCTTCAGTTCTGCCACTTCCAGCTCTAACTCCTGCCTTTTTGTCAATGCCACCATCTCCAACCCATACAACATAGCTGGTCTCACTACCCTCTTGTAGACGTTCCCTTTCACTCTTACTGGTACCCGTCTGTCACAAATCACTCCTGACACTCTTCTCCACCCATTCTACCCTGCCTGTACTCTCTTCTTCACCTCTCTTCCACACTCACCATTACTCTGAACTGTTGATCCCAAGTACTTAAACTCATCCACCTTCATCAACTCTACTCCCTGCATCCTCACCATTCCTCTATCCTCCCTCTCATTCACACACACATATTCTTAGTCCTGCTGACCTTCATTCCTCTCCTCTCTAGAGCATATCTCCACCTCTCCAGGGTCTCCTCAACCTGGTCCCTACTCTCACTACAGATCACAATGTCATCTGCAAACATCATAGTCCGTGGGGCCTCCTGTCTGATCTCGTCTGTCAACCTGTCCATCACCATTACAAATAAGAAAGGGCACAGATCTGATCCTTGATGTAATCCCACCTCCACCTTAAATGCATCTGTCACTCCCACTGCAGACTTCACCTCTAACACACTACCCTCGTACAAATCCTGTACCACTCTTACATACTTCTCTGCCACTCCTGACTTCCTCATACAATACCACAACTCTCTAGGCACCCTATCATATGCTTTCTCCAAGTCCACAAAGACACAATGCAACTCCTTCTGACCTTCTCTATATTTCTCCATCAACACTATCAGAGCAAACATCGCATCTGTAGTGCTCCTTCCTGGCATGAAACCATGCTGCTCACTAATCATCACTTCCCCTCTTAATCTAGCTTCCACCACTCTTTTCTATAACTTCAAGTTGTGACTGATCAGTTGTATTCCTCTGTAGTTACTACAGCTCTGCACATCACCCTTATTCTTAAAAATAGGTACCAAAACACTTTTTCTCCACTCCTCAGGCATCCTCTGACTTTCCAAGATTTCATTAAACAATCTGGTTAAAAACTTCACTGCCATTTCTCCTAAACACCTCCATGCTTCCACAGGTATGTCATCTGGGCCAACAGCCTTTCCATTCTTCATCCTCTTCATAGCTGTCTGTACTTCCTCCTTACTAATCTGTTTTAATTCCTGATTTACTATCCCCACATCATTCAACCTTCTCTCTCTCTCTCTCATTGTCTTCATTCATCAGCTCCTCAAAGTATTCTTTCCATCTGCTCAACACACTCTCCTCGCTTGTGAGTACATTTCTCTCATTATCCTTTATCATCCTTACCTGCTGCACATCTTTCCCAGCTCAGTCCCTCTGTCTAGCCAATTGGTACAGGTCCTTTTCTCCCTCTTTAGTGTCCAACCTTTCATACAGCTCTCCATATATGTTGTACATTTCGCACTTTGGGTCACACATCCTTCCCATACTGAGCTTTGGATATATTATTAGACATGGATGTGATGTGCATATGAGATGCTGAGGTGGTGAATGAATTCTCCTCAACATTAGAAATCATACTTCCTACTGTCACATTATTAGTGTCATGTTGTACATTAACTCCCCCACTGTGGGACATGTTGTTGTACTCTATGGTCACTATTCTCTCTTTATGGAAACTATTGGATCGACCAGTTTGTGCATATTGTCTAACATTATTCTCATTTCTGGGCTATGTAAAAACTTGCCCTTTTTTTAAATCATTAGTGTCTCTATCTATTTTCACTTTCTTTTGTTGTAATAATTTTCATTCATACACAACAACACCATGTAACAAACCTTCCATTACTTGGTTAAAAACATGCCCTGGATACTTATTAAATAGACATGTTTGCTGTTCTTTAATGGATTCCCTTAGTCTGTCCTCTGGTTTGAAAAAGTCAATAAGTAGAGCCAATTACTTGGAGCTTACCTCCAGATTCAATTGCTGCCATCCGGTAAGTCCAGATAAAGGGCCCCATATGTGGGCATTTTCAGGATATGCAGGCCCCTAGGTTCAATCTTCCTGGCCAGGCATACCTTGAAATGCTGTTGTTGCATTTGTAAGTGCTTCAGCTTAAAAAAAAATCCAGCTCCAACTTCTCCATGGCATTCTGCAAACATTCGTTATCAATTGCTTCTGTATGGGAAGTGCCGTCATTGGATGTGACTTCATATAACATCACGGGATTCCCTTCACACATTACGCATGCGTAAACCTATCAGATAAGCTCCTGGTAGTGTCTCCGAGCCCTGAGGACCTGTATTCCAGTTTCAAGTCCTGATTATGTCCTTCTGCCATGTCCCCAAGGAATGCAATGAAAATAAACGTGAAAATGACAAAAAACAGATAGCAATCCCTAGGATAAAGTTTCGACTGCTCAGAAATGTAAAGCCACAGAATCCAATGTAGAAAACAGCAATAAAATAACCACGCAGTAAACAGAGCATAAAACGATTTATTAGATAGACAAACGGTAAGCGCTTTCGCTGTAAGCTTCTTCAGACCAATATAGACATTCACATGAGGAAAAAGCACTTAAATACAATTACTCATCCAATCAAATTAAAAGAAAAAAACAGTTTAAAAGTAAAAGAGGTCAGATTTAAAGACATATACCAGCATTACATCAACATGAAGATTGGTGCTTGTATATTAGCTTGTTTTACCAAGCTGTCTTATATTGACACAGAATATAAACAAAAACGTTTGAAACATAGGTTCCTATTGAACAGACATTAAGTGCCTATTAAAGATATATATAATAAGATATATATATATATATATATATATATATATATATATATATATATATATATATATATACACATATATATATATACTGTATATAATATATATATATATATATATATATATCATATACAGTATATATATATATATATATATATATATATATATATATATATATATATAAATATATATATATATCTTATTATATATATCTTTAATAGGCACTTACACATATATATATATATATATATATATATATATATATATATATATATATAGGCATAAAAATTCAATATAGTCACCTCCTGTGCTATAAAATTCTTATAAAAATACATGTCAGTGTATAGGCATAAAAATTCAATATGGTCACCTCCTGTGCTATAAAATTCTTATAAAAATACATGTCAGTGTATTCATTTCAATATACTGGACAGAATTATATATTAAGCTAAGCAGATAACCTAAATTATGTCTAACTAATCAAAAGTCTTCTAGATTTCAAGTGAGTTTTAGTGATGCTCTTTCAATGAGACCCCTGCCCCTATCAGCTCTGAGTCTCAAAATCCAATTGACTTCTCTACTTTCCATCCGGTTTCTGACATCACCTTCTCGTAAACTAGGTATATTGACCTCTATCACCATAAATTGAAATATGTGGTCAGTTCCTTGTAATATAATGTTTTTGTATAGGGCACGGTTGCTAGATCTTATTCTAATACTGTATAGGTGTTCCCTGATTCTATCTTTAAGTGCCCTATCTAAAAATGGAAGAAAGGAAAAATGGATAGGGCACTTAAAGATAAAATCAGGAAAAACCTATACAGTATTAGAATACGATCTAGTAACAGTGTCCTATCCAAGCACATTATGTTACAAGGAACTGATCACATATTTAAATTTATGGTGATAGAGGTCAATATACCTAGTTTATGCAAAGGTGTTGCCAGAAAATGGACGGAAAGTAGAGAAGTCAAGTGGATTTTGAGACTCAGAGCTGATAGAGGCAGGGGTCTCAATGAAAGAGCATCGTTAAAACACGCTTTGAAATCCAGAATACTTTTGATTAGTTAGGCACAATTTAGGTTATCTGCTTAGCTTAATATATAATTGTGTCCATTATCTTGAAATGGATACACTGACATGCATTTTTATAATAATTTTATAGCAGAGGAGGTGACCATACCTTCAATTTGTATACATACATATAAATATATATATATATATAAATATGTAGCCCCCCACCTAATGCTGTTAAAAACTACCAACTTACCTAGTTAATAGGAACTGGACTGTATAAAGCTAATCTAGGTGGGGGGCTACGCCCCCTACACCCCCCAATGTGGGGGGCTGCACCCCCCACACCCTCCCTACTTATATATTCTAACTCCAGGGTTGCACTACAGTGGTGAAAAGGGCATATACACTGCCTGTACTATTTTCGGTGAAATTAATTTTGGTCGAATGAGCTTTCAGTGAAATGAGTTTTCAGTCATTTTGTTTCAGTGAAATGATTTTCGGTCAAATGAGCATTCGGCGATCTGATAGGAATCCCATTATACATATCTTTAATAGGCACTTAATGTCTGTTCAACAGGAGCCTATGTTTTAACGTTTTTTGTTTATATTCTTTGTCAATATATGACAGCTTGGGTACAACAAGCTAATATACAAGCACCAATCTTCATGTTGATGTAATGACGGTATATGTCTTTAAATCTGACCTCTTTTACTTTTAAACTGTTCTTTTTAATTTGATTGGGTGAGTAATTGTATTTAAGTGCTTTTTCCTGATGTGAATGTCTATATTTGTCTGAAGAAGCTTACAGCGAAAGCGCTTACAGTTTTTCTATCTAATAAATCATTCTATGGTCTGTTTACTGTGTGGTTGTTTTACTGCTGTTTTCTACATTGGATTCTGTGGCTTTACCTTTCTGAGCAATGGAATGTTTATCCCAGGGAGTGCTACCTGCTTTTTTGTCATTTTCACTTTTATTTTCATTGCATTCCTTGGGGACATGGCAGAAGGAGATAATCAGGACTTGCAGCTGAAATACAGGCAAGCAGAGCCAAGAGGCACTACCAGGAGAGTACCTGATAGGTATAACGCATGCGTAATGTGTGAAGGGAATCTTCTGATGTTGTATGAAGTCACATTCGATAATGACGCTGCCTATACACAAGCAATTGATAACGAATGTTTGCAGAATACCTTGGAGAAGTTGGAGCTGGCGTTTTTAAGCTGAAGCACTTACAAACACAACAACAGCATTTCAAGGTATGCCTGAGCAGAAAGATCATACCTAGGGGTCCGCGTATCCTGAAAATGGCCATGTATGGGGCCCTTTATCTGGACTTACCAGATGGCAGCAATTGACTCTGGAGGTAAGCACCAAGGACTTGGCTCTGCTTATTGACTTATTTAAACCATAGGAGGACAGATTAAGGGAATCCATTAAAGAACAGCAAATGTGTCTGTTTAATATGTTTAATAATTATCCAGGGAATGTTATTAACTGAGTAATGGAAGATTTGTTAGATGGTGTTGTTCATGTATGAAAGAAAATTATTACAACAAAAGAAAGTGAAAATAGATAGAGACATTAATGATTTTAAAAAGTGGCAAGTTTTTACGTGGCCCAGAAATGAGAATGATATTCGACAATATGCATGAACTGGTCACTCCAATAGTTCTCATAAAGAAAGATTAGTGACCATAGAATCTAACAACATGTCCCTCAGTGGCGGAGTTAATGTTGTACAATACAACACAAATAATATGACACGAGGACATATGATTTCTAATGTTGAGGAGAATTCATTCACCACCTCAACATCTCATATGCACATCACATACATGTAAATACATCTAAAACTCAGTATGGGAAGGATGTGAGACCCAAAGTGCTAAATGCACAACATATTCCATTGTCAGGAGAACGGTCTACCTCCAACACTGATTTACATACACAGTTCCTTTTACGCATCAATGGGGAAAAACGGGCAAGGAGGATATAAATATATATATATATATATATATATATATATATATATATATATATATATATGTGTGTGTGTGTGTGTGTATATATATATATATATATATATATATATATATATATATATATATATATGTGTGTGTGTGTGTGTGTGTGTGTGTGTGTATATATATATATATATATATATATATATATATATATATATATATATATATATATATATATATATGTGTGTGTGTGTGTGTGTGTGTGTGTGTGTGTGTGTGTGTGCGTGCGTGTGTGTATATATATATATATATATATATATATATATATATATATATATATATATATCTCAATCATTATATGGAGTCATATCAGATCGCCGAATGCTCATTTGACTGAAAATCATTTCACCAAGACCAAATGACTGAAAACTAATTTCACAGAAAGCTCATTTCGCCAAAAACTCATTTTACCAAAAATAGTACAGGTAGTGTATATGCCCTTTTCCCCACTGTAGTGCGACCCTGGAGTTAGAAAATATAAGTAGGGGGTATATGCACATCACATACATGTAAATACAACAAAAAAGCAAGTTATCCTTTGAGCGACAACCAAATCAGTCCCTCAAGAAAATGTGGAACCATCTGGGGACTCATTAATATGGAATATATCTCAACGTAGTTTAATTGCAGATGAGATATCAGTTTTGAGTGAAGGACTTGCATTCATTCCTACAAAAAATGGTGATGTTACTGATACTATACTGGATGTTAAAATGTTTAGCAGAAATGTGATGTTAAAAGTATAGTTTGGTAATAGTCTGAATGACAGTACTTATGCTTTTAAGAAACCGAGTTTGTATATACCCAATGCTAACCATCTTGTTGAAGAATTTAACAAATTTGTTGCGCATGATCTATATAAGTTTTTTGATGAAAAAAGAGCTATGAATACACACAGAAGATTAAAATATAATTTCAAACTCAGGGAACATAAAGCACAGAAGCAGTTACAGGATGAGGATGCCATCATAATTAGGCCAGCTGAAAAGGGCAGTACCATTGTTATAATGGACAGGGATGAGTACTTCTTATCCATGAAGGTGATGTTAAGTGATGATAGATATTATCCTGTCATTCACATCAATTATGTACATGCAATAGAGGACAGAATTCTGGATATGTTGAAAGATGTTTTAAAGAGTGAACAAATAACTTTAGAGTTATTTAAGTTCTTGAAATGTGAACATCCCCTTATACCCACAATACAAGGACTGCCGAAAATACATAAAAACAGGTTAAAGCTACCTATGAGACCCATAGTTGCAGGCAGGAGCTGGTGTACGGAGTCATTCTCACTATACATAGACAGATATTTATGTCCTGTCTTGGACAAGAACAAATTTGTTCTCAAGGATATCAAACAATTTTTGGTTGATCTAAATAGCTTTACTAGTTCACTACCTTTGGATACAGAGTTCTATTTTGCCACATTGGATGTATAATCATTATTCACTATCATACCCAATACAGTAGGGGTTGTATCAATACAGGAATATCTCACTAGACATAGTGATTATAGTAGCATGCAGATAGACCTGATTTCCTTATTATTAGAGATTGTCCTTGAGAATAACCTTTTTTTGTTTGATAACATGATCTACCTACAGAAGGATGGTGTAGCCATGGGCACTTTGTGTGCCAACAGCTACGCTAACATGTTTTTGGGCCTGTGGGAGGAAGATACACTATTCCAGATGGAACTTTATGTGAGATATGTTCCCTTTCATCATCATTTTGTAGACAACCTCTTCCTCATATGGACAGGGAATATAATAGGGTTTGGATACCTTCTTCCAACAACTGAATGGAGCCACTGAGTATCTTAGGTTCACCATGACATCCTCTAAAATTAGGATTGAGTACTTGGATGTATATGTGGATGTATATGTGTATATGTGGAAAGGTTGGGCAATGGACTTGTCAATACACAGAAAAAGTTGTTATAGAAATACCCTACTGCATAGGCATAGTATGGACCCCCAATATGTATTCAGGAATGTAATAAAAGGGCAAGGCATGAGTGTATCTAGACTGAATGCATCAGATGAGGGCTTTCCGTCTGAATTATTGGATTTGAAGAAGAAATTTATTGATAGAGGATATAACACCTCTGAGACCCTGAAAGGACTTTCAGACTTACACAATCTTAGGGAAGGTAGAGCGCACCCTTATTATGCACTTAGGTCAGCCTTTAACAATTTCATAACAACTAATACTGAAAAGAGGGGTATGAAGACACCCAGGTTCTATACAAGTAATAATAATGCTAAATCGGAGATTATTAAGAAAAACTGGGGGATTTTTGACATTGGATCAAGCAGTGAGAGAGATTGTGGCGGATTAACCGAAATTTAGATTTAAGAATAAGTACAGCCTGAAGAGGTTATTATGTCATTCTAGGAGTAGGTTGGACCATTTCTTACATGTTAACTCTTATACTCATCCATGTAGCCAATGTAATTTCTGTGTGTTTATTAATAGTAGTGGATGCTTTGTGCATGAAGACACTTTTCAGGTGTTTAATTTTAACACCTTTGCTAAATGTCAAACATTACAGGTGGTATACTTGGCTGAATGTGCCCTATGCCATTCATTTTATATAGGAAAAATGGATAGGGCACATAAAGATAGAATCAGGGAACACCTATACAGTATTAGAATACAACCTAGTAACAGTGCTCTGTCCAAACACATTATATTATAAGGAACTGACCACATATTTAAATTTATGGTGATAGTGGTCAATATACCTAGTTTACGAGAAGGTGATGTTAGAAACCGGACGGAAAGTAAAGAAGTCAATTCAATTTTGAGACTCAGAGCTGATAGGGACAGGGGTCTCAATGAAAGAGCATCGCTGTAACCCACTTTGAAATCCAGAAGACTTTTGATTAGTTAGGCATAATTTAGGTTATCCGCTTAGCTTACTATATAATTCTGTCCATTATATTGAAATGGATACATTGACATGTTTTTATAAGAATTTTATAGCAGAGGAGGTGACCATACCTGTTTTTTTTATGCTCACATATGTATATATATTTTATATATAGTTATTTATATATATATATATATATATATATATATATATATATATATATATATATTTCTCTCTCTCTCTCTCTCTATATATATATATATATATATAGACAGTAGCATTGTCACATCACAGCAAGACGTTGTCCCGTTCGATTCTCAGCTAGAGCATCTTCTGTGTGGAGGCATACATGACTGGGCATGCCTTCGTTGAAAGTTGTGCATAAGGGCTGGTAACTTGACACGTAAAAATCCACTACCAAACATTAGCGGACCAAAGTTCTGCTGTGGCGACCCCTAACCGGGATAAGCCAAAAGACACAACAACAACAACAACATATATATATATATATATATATATATATATATATATTTTTTTTTTTTAATAGGCACTTAATGTCTGTACAATAGGAGCCTATGTTTTGCCTGTTTTTGGTTATATTCTTTGTCAGTATATGACAGCTTGGGTACAACAAGCTAATATACAAGTACCAGTCTTCATGCTGATATAATGATGGTATATGTCTTTAAATCTGACTTCTATTACTTTTAAACAGTTTTTTTTTATTTGATTGGGTGAGTAATTGTATTTTAGTGCTTTTTCCCCGATTTAAATGTCTATATTGGTTTGAAGAAGCTTACAGCGAAAGCGCTTACCGTTTTTCTATCTAATAAATTGTTTTATGGCCTGTTTACTGTGTGGTTGTTTTACTACTGTTGTCTACGTTGTATTCTGTGTATTTTATTTATTTGTTTATTAACCAAGTTGTTGAGGTGATCCAGATGGAAATTTTTCAGCCATGACTTTAACCAAAAGCAAAATACTGTACAAATAATTACTTGATAGATAACACACAGATAGGCAGTAAAACATAAATTACCAGTAGCAAATTATTTATTTATCCAAAAAGTGTAGTCATTATATGTAATAAAAATAATAAGTACAGTGACTAAGTTGAGACAATTGACTTATCTAGGAAAAGTTCTGTCAGTAATAAACCAAAATACTTCTTATGGAGTGACTAGAATGGAGAATACATACATGAAATGAAAATGAAGATACAGATATAGTAAAAGTGAAGAAAGAGTGGCAGAGCAGTGCAATACAGCATTAGGTGAGGATTAACAGTCAACATGAAAGGTCAAGCAGAAATAACACAGGTATGTAAGAGTAAGTGTCTGGGGTGGTGAATAATGAGCAAAAAATGAGTATGAGAGAAATTAGTGTATGCAGTACACAAGTAGGATATAGGAGGTTGTCAAATAATCAGGCAGAATAGCAATAAAACAGAGCGAGTGTTGTTTGAAGAAGAAATAATTCAGTCTTGAGGTGTTGGGAAACAAATTGCCTGTTAATTATGACCTTTAAAGATGGGGCTTAATATCTGTGAAATTAATAAAATTATATAGGTGGATTTTTATCAAGTGCAGATAGATTCCGTAAGATGGAGCATTATCACATCAGGAAACTAGATGTCTTTTACTCAAGCTCCTAAGTTTGTGATGAACAGCACACCACAAGGATGCAGTTAAGACACAGAAGATTTTGTCTGGGACAAGTAATGTTAACTATTTTATTCACAGTAGAGGTGAGGTTATGGTTGACTCTAGAGGTAAGAGTGCAGCACAGTAGTGGATATTGCCTTGTGTAAAAGTAATTTAAATAAGTACACATTAAAAATGTAAACATGCCATTTACTGGTAGACAGTTAGCTTTCCTCAAAGTGAGGGGATAGCGAATAAACTTACATATTTTATACACAACAGCTTGCAATACTGAGCATTTTTTGAGGATGAGAAGGTGTGAAGAGGCAAACCATCATGAATTGATGGCAGTTAATCAATGCATTATTATTTATATACAAAAATGTAAAAAATTGGAAGCCCATAACTATGTATTTATTGTAATTTGCACATCACCCACAAAAGAGATCCAGTTACAAAGACAAATAAATTGACAAGGCATTTATGTGGTTTTAGCTAGAACAACACAACAACCTTCATACTGTCATGCTGCTAAGTGCCACATCCCAATAGTACTGCAAACCAGAGTGAAATAATGCAAACATGTTTGTAAAGTATCATAAAAAGCACTAATATTTGTGTTAGGAGTGTACAAGCATCCCAGTGTAAACAGCTGACTGCACTTAATACTTTTAAGGTAAAAAAATTGCATTGAAGTTTGCATTTTGCTTTGAAAACATTGTCCTCATTTTTCAGCTTTTCTTTTCACCAGTAAAAAAGTGACTTCTAACTCTGAATAAAACTTAAATAATCCATTCTTTTAAGCCTAATATTCAGATAAAAAAGGACTTTAATACTGCCAGTGCCTTAGCACTTTGACATTGGATGAAGGTATTATTTCACATGAAATAACAGAAGAGTTTATTAGCCTACTTTATAAGTACCTTATAAAGTAGTGTCTGCCAACTAAAAGCAGATTAATTCTAAAGTGAAACAACATATGTATCTGCAGGAATGATTCCACATGAGTGGATGAAAGTGAATGCACTAAGGATCGTAATCCACAAACTGCATTTACCAAAAACATCTTGCCAAGAAACACTTTTAAAAATGTTTCTGTAGGGGACAAGACTCTCTGCACCCTAAATTTACATAAACTAACTCCAAGGTCAAACCAACTTAAAGAAGATGGAAATTCACCCCCAAAGGGAATCACTAACAGCACAATTCACCAACAGTGATTTACTGTGGAGGAATTCCAATCATCAGCAAGTTGTAGCTCGGGCATTTGAAGCTTGAGAATTCATACCTTGCCCACCAGTAGGGTAACCTGCAGGAAGACGCAAAGGACTGCATCAATGAAAATGAATAGATAAATACCAACAACACAACTTTTTTTTTTTTTACTTGATTGCAGACATCATTTCGTGACTGACTGTCTATAAGTAAATCTTGGAACCAGATAGCAAGCTGCAGACCTGTCTTTTTATTTTGTTTTTATTGTTTGCAAGGACTCGGTGGTGGTGCTGTGGTAGTGTTGTCACCTCACAGTTAGACGTTGCCCGTTCGATTCTCAGTTAGAGCATCTTCTGTGTGGCGACATGTGTGAATGGGCATTCCTTCGTTGAAGGTTGTGCGTTAGGCCCGGCAAGCCAGTACATAAAAATCTACTGCCAATCATTAGCGGACGGGAGTTTCGCTGTGGCGACCCTTAACCAGAAAAAGCCGAAAGACACAAACAAATTGTTTGCAAGGACTCATCTTTCTCTACAAAATCATTTTCCTGGGCACATCAACAATTTCTCTGTGATTACTTGATGGAAAAGGGACATACAGTTAAAATACAGATTATATGAATAATAGCTATAGAATTTTCAAGAATTTGCACATACATAGGTTCATAGATAGGTACTAGCCTATTGGCCCTAGGGCCTATATAAGCCTAGCCAAACAGTACCCTGGCTTTTGCCACAGAAGAAAATTATTTTCCTGTGCCCCTGTCAAGCAGAGCCACAGAAGTGATCCCTGGGGTGAATTTCCTATCTCCCATCCAATCATCAAGATTTTTCTTGAAGAGTACTAATGAGGAGCTTTGTTTGATATAGATAGGTGGTTTGTTCCAGAGTATGGGAAGTCTCTGGGACAGGAATCTAGCCCTCCAGCTTGTTCTGTTTATTGTGGTGACAAGGTTTAGGTCCCTAGAGCGTGTAGCTCAGAGAGATTGGGATTTCTTTAATTGGAGCATGTCCAACAGCTCTGGGTTTGACATAGCTTTGTGTGTTAGGCAGAGATCACCTCTGAGTAGGCGATATGCGACAGAGTAAAGCTGGAGTTTTTTGAGACAGTCTATGTAGGGCATCTGTTTGAGGTCGGTAATCCTCTTTGTGTGGTATTTCTGTGGCCTTTCCAGTTGTTGTAGATGTCTTGTGAGGTACATACCAAAAGGGGCGTTGTACTCTATAATGGGTCGAATGAGTGATGAGTAGAGGGGAACAGATATTTCTATGATGGTGAGATGTTGGGATATTCATGGTCATTTCTACCTGGCTTGATAGACATGTATAAGTGTGATGCTGCTTGGAGCTAAAGAGAATATATTCTGGACTGCATGGACTTCTTATTCTTCTAAAAATAGTCCAAACCAGATTTTTTGTCATTGTATAAATGAACTTTGGTTCTGAACTTGCAGTTTTGTCATTGTGTCTTTTGTGCCATCTCTTATGGAATAGTTTTACTCATGTTGCACTGAAATGATATGGAAATTGAATTTGTGAAACAGAAAATTTTGGTACCTTAGTAGCACATTCTTCTTAGATTGCTGTTGCTTGTTTTTGAGTGTTTTTGCAAGCTGCTATTTGAGAAGAAGCATTCTGTGTACATTAAAAATGAGCTACTCAACTTTTACCCATTTTTTTGTCTTGTAATTTTACACTGTGTATATTAGTTTACAGAAAAGACGTCTGATCATTTTTTTTAATAATAAAATATGTTGTTATATACGTGCACTTATACAGAAGAATAAGAAAAAAGATGTTGGATTCTAATAGAAAAACCTTTCAAGTAGTCTGCAGTAACAAGCTGTACATTAATTGCCCCTTTCTATAGTGAGTCCAAGATTCATAAGTCATACTTATGAATTTAAGATATCCTATCCACTTTGGACTGTTGCTTCTTGAACCGTGATCCTGAAGGATACACAAATGCCATGTGATAACACATTAACTACTGCCAAAGCACAAAAATGCTTTTTCTTATGGAGTATACACATAGGTTCATAGGTTCATAGGTAGGTACTAGGCTATTGGCCCTAGGGCCTATATAAGCCTAGCCAAAGGTACCCTGGCTTTCGCCACCCAAGAAATTTATTTTCCTGTGCCACTGTCGAGCAGAGCCACAAAAGTGATCCCCAGGGTGAATTTCCTATCTCCCATCCAATCATCAAGATTTTTCTTGAACAGTGCTAATGAGGAGCTTTGTTTGATATAGATAGGTAGTTTGTTCCAGAGTATGGGAAGTCTCTGGGACAGGAATCTATCCTTCCAGCATGTTCTGTTTATTGTGGTGACGAGGTTTAGGTCCCTAGACCATGTGGCTCATAGGGATTGGGATTTCTTTAAGTGGAGCATGTCTAAAAGCTCTGGGTTTGACATAGCTTTGTGTGTTAGGCAGAGATTGCCTCTGAGTAGGCGATATGCAATGGAGTAAAGCTGCAGTTTTTTGAGACGGTCTGCATAGGGCATCTCTTTGAGGCCAGTAATCCTCTTTATGAGGTATTTCTCTGGCCTTTCCAGTTGTTGTAGGTGTCTTGTGAGGTACATACCAACAGGGGCATTGTACTCTATAATGGGTCTAATGAGTGACGAGTAGAGGGGAACAATGACCTCTTTTTTCCTGGAAGAGAAACCTTTTGTGATGAGGTGTGCCACATAGAAGGATTTCCTGACTACTGTGGCGATGTGATTATCAAAGGAGAGACTACTGTCCACCTGTGTCCCAAGGACTCTTATCACACTTTCAGTGTTAAGTAGACTACCACCTATGTGGTAGTTCATGGGTACTGAGTTTTTACCAAAAGGAATGACAATGCACTTTTTGGCATTGAGCTTGAGGCCATGGCTTTGACACCAGGCATCTGTCTCAGCAAGGTCCTTTTGTGGGTTGTCCACATCTTTTGGAGTTTTGATTATGGCTCCTAGTTTGCAGTCATCTGTGAACTTCATTAGCCAAAGACCTTCTGTGTTGGCCTGTACTTCAGAGAAGTAGATACCAAACAGGAGAGGACCCAGGACTGAACCCTGTGGTACTCCACTTGCCACTGGTCTGAAGCTGGATTTGGAGTCTGCTACTTTCACAGTGTGGGTTCTGTCAGTGAGCCAGTTGGCAACCCATCTTGTGACATAGGGATTTATACCTAGTTTAGTGAGTTTATCTATAATTCCAGAGTGGGGGATGGTGTCAAAAGCCTTGGTGAGATCTAGATAGGCTGTGTGAACCACCTTACCCTCATCTACGGCTTTGGTGACTGCTTCAAAGAAGTCTATCAGGTTTAGGAGACATGATCTGCCTTTTACAAACCCGAACTGGGTGGGGTCCTGAGTTTGGAGATTACCAATGTCATTGTTTATAAGTTCCATGATGATACGCTCCATAGCCTTGCAGACCAGACTCGTTAGACTAATGGGGCAGTAGTTTCCAGGGTCTGTGGTGGCTCCCCCTTTGTGGAGTGGGATAACTGTCACTGTGCACCATTCAGTGGGCACATAGCCTGAGGTGAGGCTATGATTGAACATGGTACTTAGGTGGAGTGCCAGTTCATTCTGTAGTTCATGTAGAACACAGCCTGGGATGTCATCAGGTCCCATGGCTGCTGTGTTCTTGGCTTTGGATAGTGTGTTTATTACCTGTGCAGCCGTGATTACAGGAACTTTGCATTCTTCTGGTATAGAGATGGTCCCTTTAGGGGATGACAGAGGGGTAAAGTTAGCACTGAACCTATCTGCCAGGATGTTGGCAATATCCGTTGGTTCTGTATATTTAGTGCCATTGTGCTGTAACTCAGAGCAGATCTGAGTGTTGTCATTGAGATTCTTGACATAGCTATAGAATGCTTTGTGGTTGTCTTTAGAGTCAGTGGCGATTTTGTTTTCATAACTAGCTTTGGAGGGTTTTATGAGGGATCTCAGCTTCTTACTGAAGCTGACCAGGGAGTTTCTCTAATCATGGGATTTTACTCTTTTTTGCAACAGTTTCTTTCTTATGTTGTAGAGTTTGTTTATGGCAGGGGACCACCAGACTGGCTTCCTTTTTTTGGAGGATAGCATCTTGGTTCTGTTAGGGATTGCATGATCCATGCACTCATGTAAGTGCTTATAAAGTGCATTTGTGTAGGATTCAGCAGTCATACCTCTATTGTCCGTCAGCATGGGTGTCGTGAAGTTTGCCACTTCTGTCTTAAGAAGTGTGAAGTTGGCTTTGGAGAAATTTTTTACTGTGGTTTCCCTAATGGGGGGTGGGGGAGGGATGTGGATGTCTAGGGTGATTAGCTTATGGTCGGATCTGACCAACGAGGAATTGACCTCTAGTGTGGAGCACCGGTTGCCCATGTTGGTAATAACCAGGTCGAGGATATTGCTGCCCCTGGTGGGGGTATGGATAAGTTGATCCATGGCATTGGAATGTATGAATTCCAGAAAACGTTGAGCACAAGAGTTGGTGCATGAGTAGTTTTCCCAGTTAATGGTAGGGTAGTTGAAATTGCTAATTATTAGGGTGTTAGGCTGTACCCTAATATTTTCCAGTGTATTAAGAAATGAGGAGTGGGAATCCTGGGGCATGGTGGGGGATCTGTAGCAAGCTACAATTTGGATTGCGGTCTTGCCCAGAGTTAGTTGCACTTGGATAATCTCGGATGCATTATGCTAAGCAACTAGCATGGAGGTGTGGATATCCTTAATGAATATGGACACGCCTCTGCCTTTAGTGTTTCGGTCCAGGTTAGGTGGTCGAAAGGTGTGGTATGAATTATAGCCTGATAATGCAGGGGTACTCTCTGGAGCCTTGAACCAGGTCTCTGTCACTGCACAGATGTTGATGTTCTCCATTTTAAAGAGTGCCTCGAGAGAGTGCATTTTGAGGTTTAGACTTCTAGCATTGAGTAGCAATACCCTCAGATTCTTCTTGCCTGTACCTGTTAGGTTGGTGAATTTGTCATTTGAACCTTGCCTAAAAAAGGCACTATAGGGGTGACTAGAGCCTTAGCCAGTATCCGGAATCCCAGGGTCGACAGGTGCAGGCCATCTCTGGCAAAGCATCGTGGCTTGTTGATCATGTCATCCCAGGCAGACAGATACTGGATCCCCTTAGAATGACACCAGAAGCTTAGCCAATTGTTGAAGTAAATCATTTTGTCCTTGTACTGTGGTATCATTCTGGGTGATGGCAGAATGCTACTCAGGGCTAGGGTCATACCTGCCTGGGCTACAAGATCAGACAACTCCTCCATGTCTTTTTTCATGTAGTCCAAGGAAGTACGTCTTAGGTCATTCACACCAACATGAACAATGACAGAGTCATATCTGTACTTGTTGTGGAGTGACCTGAGTGCCTGCGTTATGTGGCGGATACTGGCACCCGACAGGCAGCTGACAGTAACTTTCTCCTTGTTTAGCCTGGTGAGTGGAACATCAGTGTGCCTGACTATAGAGTCACCTATGACTAGAGTGTTGGGTACGTTGTTATGCTTTATGGGCTGTGGTTGAGTGGCACACTGAGTTTGTCGGCTATGTGTCATTTGGGTTGTGTTGGGGGGTGGGGGTTGCTTGTGTTTCTGCTTTGGAGGTCCCTGTTGCTTGGGCAGGTTTTTACTGAGAGCCTCCGTGAATGTAGGTGTGTGTTTTGTGTTTCTATGTGTGTGTTTTGGTGGTGTAGGTTTTGAGGGACTATGTGTTGAGTGTGGTGTGGTGCAAGTGTTTACCTTCTCCTCTTGACTGTCTAGTCCAGTCTTGGGTGAAGAGAACTTTGCTTCCAGTTTGGCTATATAAGTGCATCTCTCACAGGTTGTAGTTTTGGATGGTAGGAGGAGAGGGTTGTCTGTGTACATGAGGCAATTACTGCATTGCCCCAAGATGCCTAGATTCATCAGGTAGACAGGAGAAAACACCGGGGTCTGACCCTTAGACATGCCTGGATAGGGGTTTATTTGTTAAGTACTAGAAACTGTTTTCCTCCAGACAGTGAGGAAAGTTGAGTGCTGTAGTAATTTGTAGCTTATTTAGTGCTTACAATAAGTTCTGAACAAGTGCTGAAACAAAAAACTGGCTAGTTCTAAGAAACAAAATTAAGCTAGAAGGCTTCCCTCCAACACAGAAAGGCTTGGGCCCTAGAAGCCTACAAATAGTCCTGGACACAGCAAATCTATATCCAGGCTAGACTACCCACAGGAAAGGCAGGAAACAAGCTTAGAAAAAGTTGTTTTTTTTTTTTTGCAGTGGAAAGAGAGAAAGGAGTAGCAGAAACTAAGCTGATTGGCCTTCTCAAATGTTCTCCCTGTACTGGGTAGAATGAGGTAATGACACTAGACTGGGAGGAGGGTCCCAGATCAAATTTACACTAGGGGAGGGCAACTGCAAAGCCACCAACTATAAAAACACTATACCAACAGGGAGGGATGGTGGGAAACAAACTGCAGAAATGTTTCTCACAGCTGAAAAGCAGCAGTGAGCCTTTAAATGAAAGTTTTAAACAGCTAAAGGAGCCTCTAGAAAAAGAGTTTAACTGCAACAAGTTATCAGAAACAAACAACCCAACAGATGCTTAATAAAAGTGGACAATTTCCAGTTAATACCTCACACACAGTGAAACTAGCTAGAAAAATACACAGTACACAAAGTGCTATAAATAACAAAGAAATAAAGAACAAAATAAACAAAAAACAGGATACTTAATGTTATATATTATAGCTCCGAGTTTGCTCAGTGCCCTTCCTTCGATTAACTCAATTATACCTCACCCTGGCAGTGTAAAATGTGATTGAACTGTAAATAGCTACAACTCTTGTCATCCATATTTCATTAAGATTCTAACATCAGCATGAAGCAGTTAGGAATTATTTGCATGCCATCTCTTATCCTAACACTATGTTTTAAAAATAAGCCATGCATAATGGAACAATATTTTAAGGTGAGACAGAACAGTTATGTAAGTCCTACTTACCTGTAACAGCAGACTTTTGAATTCCTCACTGCCTCAATAGCATTTTGGGTTATCTGCCATGGTAACCCAGTACTGGTCAACTTTCAAAAGCTCAGATCCTCCTCCCTCTGTCTTCCTGTAACAGCTGACTAGCTGAACATATCCTGGGAGGGAAGCTTTCAGCTGTGACAGGAAGTGAATGCTCATGTTTTTTCAATTCCACAAAGAAGCAGAGGAAAACACTGGAAGCCAGAGTAATTTAGCAAATGTAAATTTGTGGCCAATCACAATACCTTTTAAAAATCAAACTAAATCAAAGAGGTTGAAACTCACCTCATCTATGTACAATCTGGGGATGGTGTGTTGGTGCTGCCACTGAGGTAGTGAGGGATTTGAACATCTAGTGTTACGGGTAAGTAGAACTTATGCAACTATTCTATGTTCATCATTCCATCTGCCTCACTGGCAGTTTGGGTAGACTGCCAAAGCTGACCCTACCTGGGAGCTGGAAGGCTAAGTATCCAGAATCCCCTGAAGAACGGCCCTAGCAAAGTATGCTCTAGACTTTGAAAAGGAATACAGTTTGTAGTGTTTTGTGAATGTATGAAACGAGGCCAGGTTGCTGCTTCTCGAAAGCTTCTAAAATTCACCCCTTTCCAATATACCTTTGAAAAGGATAAGACCCTAGTCCAGTGACCGTTAATCTTGCCTGGAAAAGATTTACCATGGTGAGAGTAGCAGAACAATTATCATGAATAATTTGCTAGAGAAAGGTTGACCTGTTTTAGCCCTACTTATAGGAGACAAACAACTGTTCATCATTCCTCAAGGGGTCTGTTTTGTCACACACACACACACACACACACACACACACACACACACACACACACACACACATAGAGCTTTGCTAATATGTGTTATAGCATCTGGAAGCTATAAAACCATTTCAAAAAAATTTCCACCCTTCCAGGGTAGCAATTAGTTCACCTCTAAGGACAATACAGTAGGGCTCCTAGTCTTGGTTTTCACAGACATTTTGTCCCTGGCTGCAATCAGAACTGTAAGATGCAACCTTTATGGCCCAAACCAGGTAATTTAATTTCAGACTATTTTACAAAGTTAGCTGGACTGAGATTAACCTCTTCTCTTCCAGTATTCTCTGTTACAATATATTCACTTTAACAGTTACTATACAGTCTGACATACAGATGTATTTCCTCTCCATCCGGCAGGACCCACTGCTGACACATTTTTAACACAATCCAAACAAATTAGGTAAAGCAAATAGACTCTGCAAACACCGTAGAAGTATTTAATCGCAGAGCTTTCAGATAAAAACAATCCTTTCTCAGTGCTAAAACCATCTTAAAAGACAACTGTTAATTAAATAGCATTTTCAAATAATGTCACCCACAGCCCACCAATCAAAATATGCAGTTAATCAACCTTTTTAAAGATACAATGTAACAATAAAATTCCATTACGAAGCATAATCTTATTTCAAATATTTTTGCTTGTGCTTTAATATAGACTTTAAGCTAATAGCAGCATTTATTCCTGGTTTCTTATCTGCGTGAAACATAAGTATCCATTTATATTCAGATAACTCACGCTCATTATCAAGATTGCCACCTCTAAAGTTGCAGAAAATCACATCTATAACTAAAGAGAAAAACATGCTCATGTCCATTTTCCATAAAATGTTTGGACAATGCATTTTTTGTATGGATTTATACATATCAGATCTGTGTTCTACTATGCGATCCTTTAATTTTCTACATGACTTTCTTATGTAGAATGTGATACATTTTTTACAAGTTGCAAGATAAATAACATTTTATGTATTGCATGGTGCAAAGCACTTAAACGAAAATTCTTTTCCAGTGTATGGATGCCTAAAAATATTCTCTGTACATATAAACTCACAGCAACAACAATTATAGCAGGGAAATCTTCCATATCTACTACTAATATTGTTAGCAGATGGCATGAATTTCATACCCCTGTAACATAAATGATTATTTAAACTAGAATAATTTTTTATAAGCAAAATTTGGCTGCTCACTAATAATTGATCTTAATTCCAGTAAAGCTTTAAAAATTTCCCCAGTTATTCTTAATTATATCCTTCACAAATTTAATGAGTGTATTGTACATAGTAAGATAACATATATTGTTCTATGTAACATTATTTGAACTTTTTTCAGTGTTATCATAATTTTGAAAAAATAGAGTTTGGTAGTACTATCCCTACTAATCATTACTTCCTCTCTAATTTCTTTTAATAATGTAGAATCATACTCTCTTTGTCTAAATTCTATAAACACTTCATCCATCTGCTTTACACATTCTGCTTCATCAGTATTGTCTACTTGCATGTGAAAACTGACTGTTTACAATACCTTTGAATATATGCCAAGCATGCATACTCCTCTTATGTAGATAGTGATTAACTTGAGTTGCTTTCTTATAAATACTCATATTAATATCATCTCTATCAGAATTAATCAATACATCCAAAAATTGTATCTTAGCATCAGAATAATTCATTTTGAACTTTAGAAACTCTGTTGAGCTATTTAAATATTATATAAAATCAATAAATGCAATAATACTTCCTTCCCATACAAAAATTACGCCATCCCACAAATCTTTTAAAGAATATAATATTATCAGAAAAGTCTCTAAGCCTATTGCAATGAACTTCTCTTCCCATTTACTAAGTGTTAAATTTGCATAAGTGTTGGTGATCTGCGTACCCATCACCACCCCTGCTGTTTGATGATAAAACTGTTAATTAAAAACAAATATATTATTTTCCAAAACCAACTATAATAGATCACAGAGTGTCTCTATTTCTCTACTGGATAGTAATTTCAATTCACATAATAGCTCCCTAATAGCTTCTACTCCATACTGATTGGAGATCACAGTGAACAGTGATTTTTATATCTAGAGTCACTAATAAGAATGTATTCAGGTTTCTATTTCTGTGCCATTCATGAAATGATTCTAAGATGTGTCTGGTATATATAATATAACTCTTAACATAGATTAAATATTTACTTAGAACCTCTAGGAGGAATACAGAAATAAGTTCCATAACCCATCCTTGTCCAGAGACCATAGGTCTCATTGGGGGATGGGTAAGAGATTTATGCACTTTTGGAAGCCCATATAAAATTGGAGTTACAGGACAAGGCACATTAAAGAAACTGAATAATTCTGCAGAAATACCATTCATTATTTGTAAATCATAGATTGACATATTGATATTACTAATTATTTTTTACATCAAAAGATGAAATTGTTTTAAAAGTAGAATCATCCAATAATAAGGTATTTATTTGCAGAAAATAATCATCCTTGTTCATAATAACAATTGATCCCCCTTTGTAAACTTATTTTATTACAATATTCTCATTCCTTTGCAACTTAATTAGTGCCTCATATTCATTTTTAATAAATTATGAAACTCAAATGTATTACTTTGTTCATATAATTTATTAAGTTGATGTTGACAAATATCATGGAATGCTGTTATAACTGGTTACTGATTGGTATAAACATACTACTTTACTTACATACCTGGGTACAAGTATTAGTAGAGTCCTTGAAAATAAATTTTAAGTTAAATTTTCTGATGAAAAGTTTTAGGTCTGTAAAGGCATTTACAACAGTATCAGATGTAGAACTTATAAATTGTATGCCTTTATTCAATAAAAAAATGTCATATGATGGCAGTCCTACATCAGATAAATTAATAGCTGAGCTCTGGTTCAGTGATTCTGATGTTTCAAACAACTTCCCCTTCCTTTTCCCGGTTGTCATCCTCTGGAGGCACCTCATTGTTGATTAGGTACCTTCTCCAATAAATTGACATGAAACGTGCAGGGACCTTTCTGAAAATCACATAACATAACTGCATTTTCTGATACAGTAGTAGCAAAAGTGGGAGTGGCCCCTATAGATAAAATGGATGAATTGGCTTTCCTAGCAGAGGTGGAATTAGCAGAGGATATTGTATCATTGGTTGTACATACATTATTAATATTTTCATTGGTTATGAGGCAGATGGAACAGTAATCTCATCAAGTTCAAACATTGAGCCTCAATTTCTATTCTTAACAACCACTTCCTTTCTGGTTTCTGTACCTTTAGGCCAAGAAAATGTGCTTCCTATCTGAAAGTCTCTCATGTCTCTGGAAAGCTTATGTTTTTTATAGCTTCCAAATGGCATTCATATACAACAAGTCTATCCAGCATCTTATTGTAAATGGGAAAAGAGATTAAAAATGGTGAAGTGGATATGCAGAGAAGCTTGAAATGCTACAGATATCTCTACTCTAAAATGCTACAGATATCTGTAATCTGACCTGTTCTTTAGACTATATTTTGATGATAAACATGAATTCATTACTTTCCCTTATGAACAGAACTGAGCTACAAAGTGGGGATATTGTTATGATTCAGGAAGACAATTGTTCTGCTCGTATTATTCTATTGGAACAAAAGGTTCTGATATTTAAAAAGCTACAGTGGCAGCGGTTTAGCTTCAGTGCATACCATGAGCTTGGTGTTATTCCCAGGGGCCTTAGAATTTTAAAAATGCCATCTTATGGAAACATTTACACTGATTTACTTAAAAGATGGCAAGAACAGAATATGAAATTAAGTTATGATTACATGGCCCTGATGAATGACTTTTTTTGAAAATAGAGAAAGACTTACAAGATGAAATAAAATAGAAAATGAAATTTTAATTTCACTTTATATGTTTACCTTGTGGCTGCTGAGAGTACACACACCTTCAGTGACAACTGCCTATGAACTACAGAAGTTCAATTAATATCCACACACTGCTCACCAATATGTGATGTCCTTCCTCAGGTCCAGTAATTAAGGAGCCTCAATCCTCACCACTGACACTGGTGAGGGCCATTCACTTTGAACAAAAATGGATACACACAGTATTTCCAGATGCAGCTCTCTGCACCAAGCAGAATATCCCTTAAGAGCACACAGGGAGCATGCTCCATGCTTAGTCCTGGGGCTGGCTTTCCTTCTCTCTCCAGGCCCCAAATAAGACTCCCCACTGACACAGCTGTAGAGTTGAGTCCTCAGCTGGGTGTTCCAAGCCAAGTTCTCCACCACCATCTCTGTGAACCAGTTCACTGTGTCCCTACTTGAAGTAGTTGATACACACACACACACACACACACACACACACACACACACACACACACACACACACACACACACACACACACACACACACACACACACACACACACTTGGGAAAGGCTGGCACAGATTTACCAGCTACGCCCCCTCTGTCCAGACTATAAGGTAAATACTGTCACCAGAACACTCTAAAGCCAGCTACTCTAAGGTTCTTACAAGGCTATGTAATTATACTGAGTAAAATTAATGCTAATAAAATGCTAGTGTTTGACCAATGCAGCAAAGTTTTCAGGAGCAGCCACAGTGTCACCAAAAATATAAGTACTCTCAAAGGTCAAAATATTCTGTAAAAGACCAGCCACAATGAAAAGTTTAAATATATTAAGTAATAATATATTCACTTCACTCTGTTACAATATATTCACTTCAACAGTTACAATACAGTCTGACTTACAGGTGTATTTCTTATCTGTCTGGCAGGACTCACTGTTGGCACATTTTGTAACACAAGTAGCTTTACAAATACATTTTTCAACACAAGTATCTCTCCAGATTAGTTTGATATACAAATGACATATAATTCCTTACAAAACTCCAGATAACTATGCTGGCATATGTTACACATCCACTGCCCTACTATTCTTGGTATAGCTGGCCATTCCTCATATCATCACACTAGTTATCCAAATTGTACACCAATTCCTGAATACTATGCTACAGCATGCCAGTGACTATATATATTTCTCCAGCCCCCACAAAGACAGAGCAAGAACTATGCAGGAGTTCTACCCCATAGCGCAATTCCCCGAAGTCTTGTTTGTGATAGACTACACACATGTTGACATCAAACCACCACCGGGGTAACAGGGAAGGGTCTACATCAACAGAAATGGGTTCCACTCCCTTAACTGCCAGATCATGTGTATTGCTAGGGGAATCATCTTGAATGGGTGTGCTGGCAGCCCCGGCAGTTACCAACACTCCAATATCTGGTACACTTTACAGGTCTACCAGAGGTTTTCCAGTGGTGATGTCCCACAAGGTCATTTACTGGGGGATGCAGGTTATGCAATGGAACTGTGGCTAATGACACCCATCAGAAATGCACACACACTTATAGAGGAATGCTATAATGAGGCACATTCTCAAACAAAATAAAATAAAACATCATAAAGCTTGTGCTTGGGCTGCTGAAGTCACAATTTCAGTGCCTAGATACATTGGGGGCCCTGCAGTATGATTCCAGTACTTGTGCTGAAATTATTCCTGTCTGTGCTCTCCATCGCAATATCATCCTACAAAAACAGCTGCAGCAGGAACACCAAGGGGTAGGAGCATACATACCACCACCACCGCAGCCAAGATCACCATATCCACATCCACATCCACATGCAGGTGAGAAGTCAGAGGCAAACCATCAGCTGTTGTAGGTGTGCATAGATGTAGGTGTGCACAATATGCCTTGCCCCTGGCCAAGAGGTAATGGATAGTGCATATGGTGATCACTTAAGAAGTGCACCTTTCATCCTATGCACATACATAGAGTACAACTGATGCCAGGTGATACTCACAACTTTACTTCTCCATATAATGGCCATGTCGTGCTAGCATCAAACAGAGTCAGCCTTGAATGAAAGCAGTTATAACTGAAGGACTGTTGGTGTACCTGTGGAACTTGTAATAGAAAAACAAATGTGTAAGAATATGAATGAATGAATGAATGAATGGTAGATACTTGCATAACTGGTATGTGTAAATGTACCTAAGTAGAATGAGTGTGAGTTGTCCAGCAATACCAACATTATTTGACATGACTGACATCTGTAACATATATTTATGCAGTTTACCAAATAACCTGCCCCATGAAACTAAATCACCCACTACAGAAAAAGCAGTCCAAAAAGTCTACTTATAACTACATTCTCACAAGTGGTGCAATAAGCATGATTGAAAACAGTATCCTCACCTTCAAATGTTCTAGCTACATGGTTACTTTTTAGTGTAGATTCAGTCCTCTGAGCACTCTGAAGATGCATATGATATGTGAACTTATTAGAATTGCTGAATACCAAACTTCTGACTGTGTGTAGCATATGTAAACATAATGTAGCCTTTATACTATTGTTAGGTGCTAATGGCTTGGATGTGTGAATGATTGCTTTGACTGAAGCAAAGCACAGTAATGCACAGATGCCCTTACCTAAAGTGGGCATGCCAGTGAGTATATACTTACAAAGTGTGGAACTAACTGCAGTGAGGTTTGAAACAAAACTAAATACCTCACATGTATTTTTCCTTGGCATAATAGCACAGTTTTCTGCCATTGCTGAAAACTGTTGTTCACTGTTACATATTTTTATAACACATTGAAAGAAACGTGAGAGTATCCACACTACAAATTGCATGTCTGATAGTAAAGCAGACATAAGGGAAGGATTCCCAAAATACAAAGATAAGGCAGAGCTAGTGTTGCAAACATATTCATAAATATTGTGTGATAACTGATTTCACTAAATATGTTATCTGCACTTATACAGTTACCTGAGATTATCCAACTGTACGAACATTTTAATATTGGATATGAAATGGAAACTGCTTGCATGCACATTATTTGAGTGCTTTTACAAAGCTGTATCTGTGGGAAAGAATAATAACCCACTCTAACTGCATTGTTTAAGTGCAATAGTTCATTGATTCACATCCACCATTTCCCCTTTTTTATCTTTTTTTTGCCTTTACTATGTGTGCATGGTGTGCACAGAACATGGTTCACTGCTTAAGGAAAAATTGAAAAGTTTAATTTCATTCAACTTGTAAAGTGCAAACACGCTTAACTACAGTATGCGGTAATCAGCTCCATGGATGGTAATGACTGCAGAAATTCCACCTGCTAATTGACTGCCTTTGTGGCACAAGGTATAAGTACTGTGAGCTGAAAACAGAAATAAAACAGGGTTTGAAACCCCCAGTTACTATTTTTAGTGAGGCTGGTCATAACAAGTACTCACGCAACTAATTTTTGCTTTTTCAGTATGCACATTGTGTATCTGTGCATAAACAGGATTCACTACTTAAGAAAAAAGTGAAACGTTTAATTTGGTTTGCCTTCCTTCCTTCACACAAACATGCTCAGCAGTGATGCATGGCCATCAACACTCTGGACAGTAGTGAACGTGGAAAAGGTTTCTGCTGCTGAGCTTTCCTGGTGCACTTGCCTTCCTTCCTTCACACAAACATGCTCAGCAGTGATGCATGGCCATCAACACTCTGGACAGTAGTGAACGTGGAAAAGGTTTCTGCTGCTGAGCTTTCCCTGGTGCACTTGCCTTCCTTCCTTCACACAAACATGCTCAGCAGTGATGCATGGCCATCAACACTCTGGACAGTAGTGAACGTGGAAAAGGTTTCTGCTGCTGAGCTTTCCCTGGTGCACTAGACATAAGTGGAGTGAGCTCATGTTCAGAACACAGGTGAGCTATGATTCAAATTCAGTAGACTCTACATTTTAGTAAAGGTGTTTCACTGTTATTACTCACAAAATGTCAATTATAAAAGTAACACTAAAAATAGCTATGTATATAACAGGTTGGTTGACAGAAAGGTGTTATTACAACTTGCATATACATACTTTTGAAGGTATCATAGCTCATTAATGACTGACATATGAACCCCAGTTGATTATGTGTGTAACTGGCTTAGCATGACAATGATAATTATGTAATAAAAACTGCAGGGGCATGTCTCTGATGGATGCTATAGTTTACTGACAATCGTTTAGACTCCTCAGGTAACCCAATTATAACTGTAAAACAGAATGTATTGTGGTGTATGTATCATATCTCCAAACTCTATTACTAAAGTCATGCAAATCTATGTGTTTTGATTATATTGTCAGACATTAGTCCTGCATCACACCTGACAATGTATGACCCAGGGCCTTTTAAAGTTACACACATACAGGCCTAATTGAAATATAGCACCAGTCACTATTTAACCTGTATATCTGTTATGACCCTCATGACCCTTAATAATGAACACTTCTTCTGTGGCAATGAGGAATAATCATGCGTTGAAATGTATGCATCCCCTTTTATATAGGTTTGAATCCCACCTTGTGCAAATTACTTTTAACAGTGTGTACGTCCCCTCAAAATATGTACAATGTCATCCCTTTGATCACTCTAAAGTCAAATCTTAAAAGCCAAGCCATAGAGCATTTCAGTGTTGATAATTGGACAAAGAGTGATTAGGTATAGCAGCACACATTTCAAAAATCACTGCTAAGTTTCGCATTATCATTTTGTTTCATAAACTCCCTTACTCTTGTTTGGCAATGTTTCTCTTTGTTTACCATTACGCAAATGCAGTTGGCATGGCTGTGTGTATTTGCGAACTGGTCATAAAACGCATGATCACAATTTGGCGGGAAGCCATTGCTACTTTTTTTGGAGGACCTTTGTAGACATGGCAGGCAATGGGAAGGAAGGTGCCAAATTCAGGGCACAGAAGTGGGGGTTCCTATTACCTGATTGAACATTTAGGTTAGCGAATACCTAAACGTTGATCTGGTAATAGCGAAAGCAAAAAAAAATGCGACTGGCCAATTTAATACCAGAAAGAATTCCCTTGGCCGTTATGTGGATTTTGCCCTTTTCCCCACTGTAGAGTGATCTCAGAGTCGGTATATTTAGTTGGGGGTGGGGAACACAGCTCCCCACATTGGCGGGGTGTGGGTGGCGAACACCCCCCCCCCCACTTCATTTTGGTTTAAATTTTTTTTGTGGCCAAGGGAATTCATTCCCTACATTAAATCGGCCATTCGCTGTTTTCATTTTTCGATATTACCACGTCAATGTTTAGGTATTTGCTAACCTAAATGTTTGCTAGGGTAATACAGACATGACATGGGGTGTGGAGGAGTCAAAAAATTTATTTGCACTGCTTTTGAAGTACTACAGCCAGAGGCTGCTGCAGGGTCACTATACTCGATCTCAGAACAAGACTGAGGCTTGGAACAGCCTAGCCAATGCTGTTTCTAGTGTGACTGGCATAACAACACACTGGGGAGCAGTGTAGGCACCACTACAGTGACCTTTAGAGGTGCAAGCAGGCACAACTTGACCAGTGGCTGGATGAGTTTCAAACTGCTAACACCCCCCAGTTATGTAAGTATGCTTGATAAGTATGCACATCAAGCAACATGAAATGATATGGAATGTTGTAGATAGCCAAGACTGGTATGCATAATGCTGTCATGGCTCTTCTTCCCTTATTCTTTATTTTACAGCTGCAGATGAAATCATGGCAAACAAGGAGACACATGCTGAGAGACTGGTGGGACTCAAGAGGCAAGGGGTATGTCTGCAGCACAGCTAACCCTGATTGCAGTAATTATTGTGATTCCATAGATCATTAACAACTTCAGTATGCATGTCTTAACTGTGACAACAAGCATGCATCCTTTCTTCTGTAGTTGTTGGTGATTGTATTAGGCAAGTGTAATAGTGTATTCAGGTTATGTAGGCTCAATTCTCACAATTACCCTATAGAGTCACATGCAACATGCATCAATTTTAAAATCGAAATGCAGAAATATTGGCTTTAATGCCATGTTGTTAACTTACTCTCCAGTATCCCTGAAAGCATCTATGGAATATGTGCATATTCCATGGATTACCTGTAGCAATTCCCTATCATTTTTTGGGATTGTGAAATCTCTATAGCTAGTATAATAATAAATGGCTATTTATTGTAATAAAGAATGAATGTAGCATATCATGGTTCTAATCATCTCTTTTCTTGTCTCATCCCACCCCATATCACTCTTTTTTGGGGGGGTTACCTGGAATCACACTGCTCTGATATCATACCTTTCTGCAGACAGGAGTACCAGCCAAAGCTTCTTGGCCTGCCAACCCTCCACCAGCTGCTGCACCAACACCCAGCATATCTGGGATGCAACCTGACAGTACTGCATCTACAACCCCTGCACTACTTGGTCCACTGTCATCACGTAGCGGTGCAGTGCATGGTAGTGCAGTGGTGTTCCCTGGGAGTATTGTTGGAGGTGGTGATTATGTCACCCATTACGATCTGCCAGGGATGGTGCATGATCTAATAAAAAGCGTTGGTGCCCACATCAGCCGAGTGGAAAAGAATCCAAAAAAAAAGACTCCCATGTCAAGCAGCCTCACAGGCAACTGAGAAAGGGGACAGCAATGACAGTTCTGAGGGTGAGGACTAGATTCTCACTGTTCCCATGCTTGAGAGGCATGTGCATCTGATGTCCCCTACCTATCCCCAGTCATAGTGTCTCCCAACCTGTTGTGTCCATCACCACCCTGTGTCGGTCATGTATGTCCTGTTTGTCTGTACCTGCTTACTCACCTGCCCTACCTACCTGACCCTCATGTTCCAACATTCATCTCTTTTTGAAAAAAAAATGCCCCTTGCCTAGCTCTTCACTTGCATATGTGTCTTCTCAACACACTTGATTTGGTCCATTTGGCTATACAACATCATTGCATTGTTACTGTGGTGAAGAAGTGAATATCTGTGGTTCTTTCCTAATTGTGTCCTACAATTGCATGTATTGCTTCCCCCTTTGTTCTTGCCTCTGCTTGACCCTCCATTTTACAACTTTCCTATCAACCCCATTTTCATAAATTTAATCTGGTCAAAGAATAGAATCACACACAACACACACATGGCCATAAATGGCCCATAATAAAACCCTGACTTTTTGTTCTCTTCATTTGTGCAGAGTTTGGAAGCAGGCATCAGTGCTGAGCTGCGGTGAATGATTGTTCATGTACTATGTCAAAAACCTGGTGAGTTTTTAGCCATCAGCCACACTAGTCTGGTTATCTCCACAGATACTGCCTACACTTGCTATGCTAGAGATGCACAGAGTTACAGCAGAATAAAAGTACTACTTTCAAACAGCAACTCTCACAGTTATTAGAATGTTGGATGTAGCAAAATGTAACTTCCTACGTGGAGTAGTAACATAAATCACTTGACTGAAGAGATATCTGCCCACAACATCAACGGTTCAATTCCAGATGCATCTCACACCATTTCTTAGTGGGATGTTATATGTCTATGATATGTTTAATAATCCACATTTTAACCTTTGTCACAGTCATGAGCTCTCATGGAGATATCCTGAATATTAGCCAAAATGAGTATCTGAAGTGACATCCATCATACTACTATGAGTTAATAATGAGAAAACACCAAAAACATATCCATAAATGTTCCATTACCCAGAACATTATGTGTATGTCCATCTCTCCTTGTATTCACCTCTTCACCCCCACCTCTTATTAAGTGTGTGTATCTATCAGGCTGATGGATGTAAAGGTCATCTCATGATTTTTGCATACTGACATGACTATGTTAATGGATGATGCCAACATGTTGCCTTGATTCAATAGGTTATCAGTGCTCCAGCAGTGTGCAATGTTTCAAAACCTGCTGTAGGATTTCCTTTGTGTCATGTTCAGGTGGTGCTCAGATGTATAATACATCTTGTCAAGACTTATAACCCAGCAGTAAGGGATGCTCTTAAGGACTATTTTCAGAGGTCTCTTTCCTGTGTATCTGTTGTCTATCCATCTGTCTACCCTTTCTCCTATGTAGGTATGATACATTGTATTTGTTACCTATGCATCTGTCTACCCCTTCCTCTACATAAGTATGATATATTGTATCTGTTGCCTATCCATCTGTTTACCCTTTCTCCTACATAAGTATGATACATTGTATCTGTTACCTATGTCTCCTTCATAAGTATGGTATGTCTGCCTATCAAGTAAACTGTAAGGTCGGTCGCAGTTCATATAACCATCAAAAATCAGTTCCCACATGGCACCATTATATTTCAGATGTCCCACATCATCTTCTAACAGATGTACATGGAGGTAATAATTATTGTGACTCTATATCTCCTCTATACTTATCTCATGCAATTCATGTTACAGAGCAGGTCATATTCCAATTGAGAAGACATGTCATAGCAACACACCATTAGGATGTTCATGAATGTGCCAGGACCTGTTAACATCTTCTACATACCTGTGTCTTTCATCACCTCCTCTGTCTCATCAGAATATACTGCAGCATCTTTAGCAGGATCATGGATGAAATTTCCATCTAATATGATGTGGAAACTGTCCTTACTGTGAAGAAGCATACTGCATACACTTTTTAGGATATCCAGCCCTATGCAAATAGTTAGCATATCTGCTGAGTCATACTAATCATTTCAAAAGATGTACCACTCCTTGTTATTTCTAGCAAGTTGTACACACAATTAACTTGTGATATGTAGTGAGGCCTGCAGAACATCTACTAGTTGTAGAAATGAATTGAAGTAGGCATTACTGATACAATTTGGGGAAGACACATACTGCATTCCTGATAACATTCACTTAGATACACAACTGGAAAAAAAAAAAAAGAAAAGAATCATCAGGATGTGAATTCTGGCTCATCAATGCTCTGACCAGAAGCTTACTCTTCTTACACCCTGTGCCACAGAGAAAGCTAGACATCGGATGTATTTCCCACACTCAGAACCATGCAGAGTGCTGATGGCTGTACATCACTGCTGAGCCTGTTCGTGTGAAGGAAGGTGCACTACATTAAATATGTCACTGTTTTCCTTAAGCAGAGAATTGTATTTGCTCATATCTTAATGTTGCTCAAGTGCGGAAGGCAAGGCTAACAGTTATGTTATAAAACTTTAGCCCCAACATTTCAAAGATAGACTACAGCATATACATCATACTAGCTGCCAGCAAGTTCTCCAATTTCATATCTTACAAGCCTGACCCATGAAAAATTCACAACATACAGATGTATTTTGCAGTTAACCCCAGATACCCCAATTAGGTCAGTTACTGAATGTCCCAGTTTGTGCACAGTTTGGCAATGAGCACCACTGGACACTGCTACTTCATAAGTCCAAGGTGAATTCCTGAAATTTGAATTATGCATGCTCTAATACTTTGCCATCATTTCTGTAAATTAGCTTCTCAGTGATGCACTTTGTGAAGAGCTGTTTAGCATGTCTAACTCTGGTTACTGGACTGTAATCCTCCAATACATGGAAATGCATTCATAAACACAAAGGAACGGTAGTGGCATGTGTGCTTGACTGAACACATACTTTATGATATTCATGTGTGCCCTGCAGCAAAACACCTGCAAATGATATATTAGGACTTGGGCCACTGTCAAACAGACTTTAGAATTACATAAACTAACAACATTGTTACATTTGGTATCGGTTTATACTGAGAGTAGACATTTGTCATGCATGATCATATCCCATTCATAATGTCAGGAACTCGTATTAATGTCATCCAAATATGAATATACATAGCTCCATCACTGCATGTGTGTGTGTGTCTCAGCTATGCAACATCCTGAGAAACAGGTATGTCTGTCTCATTTCTGCAATATGCATTCATGACAGCTTATTTCACCTAGGTTGCCAGGATGCATTTATAAGTACTTTTGCAAATTGCACTCACACAACATATCACAAATCTTGGCTTTGCACCCAGGTCTGATAATAATATATGTTACCTGCAACACTATGATGATGCCATCCGCTTTAAAGTGTACTCTGACACTATCAAACACAGACTTCTGCTTTGGTGTGAGCATTAAGTACTGTGTTCTCTAGTTTGCATAACTAGACAGGTAGCAGATCTAATCTCATAGCAGTCAACTTATATGTGTGTCTATGTTTGAGTGGATGTGTGCATAATGAGAAGAGCATGAGTCTAGGTCCTGTTGCCCTTGCTCAGGTTGCATTCTGAAGATGCTTTTACATTGCTTCATGACTGCTCAGCAATTTCATACATATAAAGAGCACTCTGATAGGGTTAAAGTTGGGTTTCTGCAGTGGTGTTAGCATTAAGTGCTGTGTTCTCTAGTTTGTCTAACAATATAGGTACAGGTTCTGATCTTACAACTGTCAACTTTTCTTTGTGTGTTTTGTCTTCCTTCAACTACCAATCTGGAAACAGCTTTACACTGGAATGTGAGTCCACAGCTCTGTCAGGCACTCCTCCCAACATCTTAGCATACACCAATGATGTTATTCTCTACAAAGTACACTCTGTTAAGCACAGTTAAACTCAGACTTCTGTGGTGGCAGTTGTGTTAAGTACAGCATAGGTAAGGGTTCTAATCTTACAGCAGTCAACTTGTATGTGTGTTCCTTCAACCACCAATCTGGAGACAGCTTTACACTAGAATGTGAATCCACAGCTCTGTCAGGCACTCCTCCCAACATATTTGCATACACCAGTGATGTCATTCTCTACAAAGTAAACTCTGACACAGTTAAACTCAGACTTCTGTGGTGGCAGTTGTGTTAAGTACAGCATAGGTAAGGGATCTAATCTTACAGCAGTCAACTTGTATGTGTGTTCCTTTAACTATCAGTCTGGAGCCAATTTTACACTGGGATGATTTCATTACACCTAGTATGGGATGCTTATCACCTGCAGATTTTGGTTTTGTGGAGTAGACAAGGACTGAGATACTTATTTGTCTCAGTTATAAAATGGAGGATAGCTGAGGAAGGCAGAGAAAGTAGTTACTACTGGTTTCTTCTTCAAGGTGAAGTTGTATCACTTTACCTATCTGCAGCTTTCCATTTTAAATCATGAGCACAGCACCCCATCAGGAGTTTAACATTAGTGGCCTCCAAGCCTTCACTGAGCTTGCAAGGCAACTGTAAGTACTTTAAAACTAGTAACAAATGAAACCAAGAAACTGAAGTCAGACATATAAATCCAACTAGCATTCTTGTTCTTGTAAGCCAACAATCCTATATATCCCCCCATCTGTCTTCATTAGCACTGAAACTGTAATATCTCATTTAAGCGGGAACGTTATTTACTTCTAGGTGATATATCTACTAGGAAAACCAAACTAAGGATATAGTCAATGAAAGGGAGTAAGAATGGGTCTTGCTGAATGTATCAGCAATGACAGAAATCTCTGTTGTCAGTTACTGATATCAAATTAACTTCTAACAAGTCAAAGTAAAATAATGAAGTCCTGAAAAAAGTTAAAATTTATGTTTAAAAATAATGAAGTGCATAAAAGCAGTGCCATCCTTTTAAAAATATCAGTATTAGTGTTATATCTAAGTAATGAATGTTTCAATGTAAAATACTTCTTAGATAGAAGCACCATTTATAGGTGTTTGAACTGAGTCCTGTCGACATGTTATATAGACAACTGACTGATTCAATTTACCTGTGCATTCATACTCTATTAAAGAAGCTGTCCAGCAGTATGCTGGGGCAGTTCACCACCTTGATAGTCTGGTATGCTGTCCACATTTAAAGGGCCTCACTTTAGTTTGGGCAGCCATTGCCTCATTTCATGAAATCCAAATTGCATAGCTGGTGAAAAATACAGGCCAAATTAAAACGTGAGAAAAAAGAAACCCTGAGAAAATTGAAACTAGATTAACCTCTTACTTGAACCGTAATAAATCCTTCCTGTCTAATAGAAAATAAACAGCAGTTGCATGCCATGCTGGAAAATATTTCAAATGTTTCATTTTCAGTTACTTCATGACCTTCCCATAATCAAGCATATACCCTATATGGTCTAGCAAATGCAATTAACAAATATCATGTCGCAGTTAAGTGCCAGAAAACATTTAAAAAGAAAAGTGCAGCTGCAGTATATATATTTGAAATGTGCAGCCAGAAAATGCTTGTCAAAGAAGAAACTGGAAACCTGCGAACCCCAAATTCAGTAATGATAATTTGTGTCTCATCATACTTTAATGCACTTACCAAAGTTGCAATTAAACAAAATGTGCGCAATTCCCTATACACAATTAGCTGTCAAAAGTATGTTTGCCATGAACATTGCTTGCACCATCAAGCACTTAAGACACCTTTAAATTCATGCTGTCTTTAATTTACTTAGATCACTGCATTTCGTGACTTAGGTCAGTCCTTACTAACTAGGGCATGCTTTTGTCTCTCAGGCACCTTCATACTTTAGGTGTTGTTCCTGTTTCACTACTGCAATATGTGTGCTTTTCTCTTCTGATTAAACAACTAGATTCTTCATTTTCAGCATTTCTAGTAACTTCCTACTTTCCCTCTGTGTCATTCAGGCTTCCTTTTAATTCCATATACAAATGTAGATGACTGCAATAAAGAGTCTAATGGTAATTACTTTTCTCCCTCTCCGCAGTGTTTATTACTACTCAAAAATAAATATATATAAAGGATATCTAATTTGGTCATAACTATTATTTAATATGTACACACTACTAACTTTATTTTTTCTCACAGTGATCTTCACTGAAATGCTAGTTTTTCTTTTTGAACCTGTATCTGCTAGAAAACTATATTGAATACTACTTTGTATAGACTAACTAGAAGATGTGTATTCTACATATTACTGTATGCATACTATTGTACTATCTGTTGTTGTATATTGCTTGTATTTCTGTGAAGCTTTTCTCCCTGGGCCTCTGCTGAAAATGGGCTTCTGGCCCAGTCGGACGTTCCCAGTAAACAAATGTAAATAAATAAATAAATAAATAAATAATTTAATGTTTTATAACAGTATCATACTTTTTAGTTACTTCAATTTTTCCACCGCCTTGCATTTCTGCAGTCACACAAAGTGACAAATTATTTCAGCCTGTCTGAAGTATGTTTAATACCACTAAGTTTAGCACTCTGTAACTGCTCAGACTTTTTCATTGCTCAGATATCCCCCCATGAAGAGTGCATATTTGACAGGTCTCTCCAAATTCTGCTTACTGTTTATTTATATGCCTTTGAGTCATTCCTCACTCATGTTCTCATTTCCTTACACAAGCTTAATGGTCTGTGTAATCTCATATCCTTCATATCCCTTTACTAAGCCCTGATAAGGAGCATATTCTTTCTCCTTAAACATTACCTGCAGGAACTCTTGCACTCTCAGGGAATTACTACCTACATTCTTAACTTATCTGTATAATTCATTGTTGAAAATGTCAAAGCTAACCACTACATACCAAATATGCCATTTCCAGAAAGGAGTTATACAGCTATAAAGTCCTCTAATATGCCACAGTATGCTTCTTGCCTTGCTGTATGTCTTAACCTATTTAGGGAATCAGTTTGGCAGACTTCTGGTTTCATTTCCTAGAGGTAGCCTTTAGCTTAACATGCCCTATCTAACATATTATTGTAGTCTTAATTTTAAATTAATTTGCACATATCTTTGCACTTTAACAACAAACTGGACTCAGCAAGTAGATAAGCATAATGCACAGATCTGTAACACAACATGATGGAGGACTGATCTTACTCTTGACAAAATAAATTTGGTAATGGAGATGAAGGGCTGGATTCAATAACCCTACACAGCTAGGTCACACCAAGTTTGTGTTGCAACATGACTCGTACATGATAATGAGATGATTTTTATTCAGCAAACAGATCTACATGAAGTGTAGAGCCTTGCAAACCAGATAAACATCATGGCATGTGAATTAGTGCATAAGCAGGCTGAATTATATGCTAATCAACCAATCCAACATGGCAGAGCTATTCAGCAAGTTATAAAGGAATTGTGTACATTGCATTGTTGTTGACACCTATCCGTGTTGTGGTGACAATGCAGATACATCAAATTACTGTGGTGAAGAACTGGATATCTGTGGTACTCTCCCAATCCCTTCCTGCAAACACCTGTATTGCTTCCCCTTTGGTCTTCCTTCTGCTTGCCTCCACATTTCACCATTTTCTTATCAACCTTTTTTACATTTTTAATCTGGTCAAAAAATGGAATCCACACAACATACATGGCCAGAAATGGCCCATAAATAATTCATCACTTTTTGTCCTCTGCATTTGTGCAGTGTTTGGTATCATGTACCAATGCCAAGTGTCAGTAAATAGCTATTCATGTCCTATGGTAAAACCTGGTGAGTTTTTCCCATTGGCTACACTAGTCCAGTTCTCTCCATGCAATACTCCTTAAACTCGCTATGCTAGAGATACACAGAGTTAAAGCAGAGAAAATGCACTACTTTGAAAAAGTTACTCCAACTGTTCTTCAAATGTTGAATGTAGTAAAATGTTACTTCTTATATGGAATATTAACATAAGTCACTTGACTAAAGATTGCTTTTGCCTGTTACATCAAGGGCTTGATTCTAGATGCATCTCATCATTTTTTAGTGTGATGTTATATGTCTGTGATAATGCTAATCACCCATATCTTATCATTTGTCACAGTTCTGAGTTATCATGGAGATATATTGAATACCCAAAGCTAAATGCAGCTGAAAGCCCTCCAGGTGTAGCACCTCTAAGTCACTGAGGACCTGATCGCTTTGCCCCCCCCCCCCCCCAGTTGTGTGAGCAAGGAATTCTCTCATTCCAGCTAAAAGCAAAGCAAACTCTAACCAGCAATCATCCAAACATAGACTGCAGCCCCAGGTTTAACTCCAGGAACCTTGTTGTTGCCACTTGTGTAGTAGCCACTGAGGACCTGATTGCTTTGGGTCCCCCTCCCCACTTGTGTGAGCAAAGAATCCTCTCACTCCAGCTAAAAGCAAAGAAAACTCTAATCAGCAATCATCCAAACATAGACTGCAGCCCCAGGTTTAACTCCAGGAACCTTGTTGTTGCCACCTGTGTAGTAGCCACTGAGGACCTGATTGCTTTGCCCCCCCCCCCCCACTTGTGTGAGCAAGGAATCCTCTCCCAGCTAAAAGCAAAGAAAACTCTAACCAGCAATCATGCAAACATAGACTGGAGCCCCGGGTTTAACTCCAGGAACCTTGTTGTTGCCACTTGTGTAGTAGCCACTGAGGACCTGATCGCTTTGTGCCCCCCCCCCCCCACTTGTGTGAGCAAGGAATCCTCTCACTCCAGCTAAAAGCAAGGAAAACTCTAACCAGCAATCATTCAAACATAGACTGCAACCCCAGGTTTAACTCCAGGAACCTTGTTGTTGCCACTTGTGTAGTAGCTACTGAGGACCTGATCGCTTTGGGCCCCCCCCCCTCCCACTTGTGTGAGCAAGGAATCCTCTCACTCCAGCTAAAAGCAAAGAAAAGTCTAACCAGTAATCATCCAAATGTAGACTGCAGCCCCAGGTTTAACTCCAGGAACCTTGTTGTTGCCACTTGTGTAGTGTAGGTGCCAGCTTTTGTGACTACTGTTATGCCTTGTTAAAATCTGTTACAGTCAGCTAGAGTGCATACCCCAGGGGCAACAGCTGGAAACCGTCTTGCTCTTAGCCCACCCCACCCCTTTCATCTATTTCACTGTTGATAATTTGTTATATGTGAAGGTATTTATCCCCCCTCAATAGTCATAGCCTTCAGTCCCTTCTCCTCAATACTTGTTCTTCACTAGACACCAAACAGAGGTGCAAAGTCTCCAGCTGCTTTTATATTTAGCTACATTGTGTGCAGCAAACAATGAGCAAAAGGGAATACAAATATAAAAGAGAATAAAATCTGTCATTCCAGACTAGTAAGCAGCATACAACTTCCACCTGTGGTGTATTCCTACACATAGTTTTTCTTGGAGAAACCTTCCAGTCTCTGACCAAGGGTGCCTGTATGTTTACCTTATTTCCTTGGCTGTCCTTTGATAATTTGCTAGGTTAGCAAAGTGCCTTGGTTTATCTCCTACTAATTTAAATTCCAATTGATGGTTTCCCTCCCTTCCCCCATCCCCAAATGATTGCTCGGGTACAACACACCAAAGGTTTTAAAAACCCTGGATGCCATATTTGCTCTAATTGCAGCTGAAAGCCCTCCAGGTGTAGCATCTCTAGTAAGTCTCCCTGGACTAGCTGATAGTTTTTTTTTTAGCTAAGTTCTATCTGGAACTTGTAGCCCCGCTCCATTCGCTTTGCTCACTTCACTCTCCACCCATCCCCATATCATTACCTTTATACGTATCCATACAACCACACCCACTCACATCCTCCCAAATCTCCCACCCCTCTACTTCCTGTTCTCATACCACCTCCCTTCTTTGCTCCTCCCCACACTTACCTACTATCCACTATCAAAGACTACTATACCTTACTCCCACCCCTTCCTCTCATCCTGTGTTCTACATCCCATAAAGTGACATGTCTCTTACAACTCAAACTATACTCTTACCATCTCTACTCCTTATACTCTATCACCTCACCTCCTATCACTCACAATTACCTACTCCTTATTTCCATCCCTCAAACACCACTCTTAACTCAAGTACTACACCACAACCCTATCTACTAATGTGTCCCTCCATCCTTCCCCCCACCACTCCCATTCCTAAAATAAAAATATCTTCCCCCTCCCCTTTTACATCAAAAAAACAAAGTCTATTTACTCAAATTAAAACCCCATTACAAACCTCTACTTCTATCTGGTGACATTCATCCTAACCCAGGACCTACAGACACTACCCTGAACAATAACCCCCCTGTATCTAAACCTGCCAACCCCTCCAACCCACAAAAACAAGTACAATTATGCTCTATCAATGTCAGGAGCCTTGTAAATAAAGTTCAAGAACTCCATGCTTGGATAGCTAACTATACTTCTGACATAGTTACCCTAACTGAAACATGGTTAAAACCACACCATGTGGACAATGAAATCATCCCTCCTGGCTATAATATCCTTAGATTAGATCGACCTAAAAGAAAAGGAGGAGGAGTCTCCATACTCTACTCCAACTGTCTCTCCCAAATCAGTCCCACACTACACTTACCCTCCTTCTCACCAGCTGAACTCCTATTGACCAACTTCAAACTTAACAGTTTCAACACCATAACTGTCGCAGTAATCTATATTCACCCTGGTGATGATATAAACATACTTGAGAACATCCTATCTCACCTCTCACATACCATCCACAATGAAATAATTACACTGGGAGATGTAAATATTAATTGGCTTACAATACAAGCTCCCAACACTACTTCCTGTATAAACCTACATGGGTTTGAGCAGCTAATCACAACCCCAACCTACATTAATAAATCTCACCTACCTAGCTCTCTTCTTGACTGTATATTGGTCTCCCACCCTCAAAACTATCATAACTCCCAAACCCTTCCAAATGCCCTCATCTACCATTGCCCTATAACAGTTACCAGACATACTCCCCACCTTACCAAACCTAACAAATTTATTACCACCCGCTCACTTTCTCATTTCTGTCCTGACTCCTTTATTCACCACCTCTCCAAAATTATCTGGTCTTACCTCACCACTCTTCCTTTAGATGAAACTGTCCACTCCTTCAACACTACATTCCTAAACATTCTTAACTCCCTTGCTCTTCTTTGCTCAATTAGACTCAAATCTAATACTGCTCCCTGGCTCACTAAATCTACCAGAACCCTCATGAAAGACCGGGATAGAATTTGGAAAATGTGGAATAAAACTAGGACCCCTTCTCATCTTCAGAAATGTAAATAGCTCAGAAATAAAAATTTAAAAAAAAATCATCCATTATGACAAAATAAACTTCTATACCAATCCTCCCTCTACTCTTAAATCAGACCCAAAAAAATTCTGGAGCTCTATTAAACAGACTCTTCATCCAGGAAACCCTTCCTCTCCTAATTCATGTCCCACTGCAACACCTGAAGACATAGCCAACAAATTTAGCAATCATTTTATAAACTCAATAACCTCCATAATAAATTCTCTCCCCCTCAGAAACAACACTAGCACCCCCATGAATGCTATACCTCTTCCAAACCCTCCTAACTCCTTCTCTCTAAAAGCAGTATCAACTAACTTTGTAAAGTCATTACTCTCTAAACTTAAACCTTGCTCCCCATCTGTTGACAAGCTACCCTCTTACTTCCTGCAGATTGCCTCTGAACCTCTTGCCTATCCTGTATCCATCTTAATCAACCAATCCATTTTTGAATCCTATGTCCCCACTGTATGAAAGAATTTCTTTACTTTACCCATTCACAAAGGGGGCAACTCTTCAGACATATCCAACTTCAGACCGATTGCCATACTCTCTCCACTCTCAAAAATCCTAGAGAAATGCATTCACAAGCAGGTAATGCATTACCTTCACCAGGAAAACCTTCTCACACCCACACAGCATGGTTTCCGTCCCAGGCATAGTACAACTACTGCACTCATATCATTCATCAACATAGTCTCCCTAGCTCGTGATAACAATAAACTTGTCTCATGCCTATTCCTTGACCTTTCTAAAGCCTTTGACACTGTCTCTCACCCACTCCTTCTAGATAAACTCACTAACTTACATTTATCTCCCCCGACTAACTCCTGGTTCTCCAGCTATCTCTCCACCTACCAGCAATCAGTTAAATGGCTCTCTGCACTATCCTCACCTGTCACTGTACAAATTGGAGTCCCCCAAGGGTCCATACTTGGACCACTACTCTTTAATATTTTCACCAACCTGCTCTACTCCTCTTATCCCCAGTCATCTCTTGTGCAATATGCTGATGACTCAGCTGTTATAACCATTGCTGACAATGCAAATGACCTCCACTCAACTACCCAGGCATCCTTCCACACCATTGAGACTTGGCTTAGTGATAACATACTAATACTTAATCCAAAAAACTAAGTTCCTACTCTTCCTCCCTAAAAATGTCACCACACTCAAAAGTACATTTACCATCTTATCCTGCAACAACACTATCCTCTCAGCTGAATCTAGTACTAAATTGCTAGGTGTTACAATAGATGATCAGCTTAAGTTTGATCTCCATATTACTAACTCGGTAAAAAGAACTCATCAGAAACTTGGACACCTTTTCCATAGCAAGAAATACTTAACTGACACTACCCGACTAACTCTTTCCCAGGCTTTATTACTCCCAACCCTCCTGTACAGCTGCCACATATTCACAAACCTAAATTTTACACTTATTTCCAAGCTTGAAACTACTTATTATAAGATGCAGCTAACCAAACCTACAAGTCACACCACTGCTTAACACTACAGCAAATAGACTGGCTAGAATTCCCTCGCTGCTCCAACTATACCAACTGCAAATCATCCACTCTATCCTCTATCTACCCTCCTTCTGCCCCAGCCTCTCCACTATCATATCCAAATATTCCCCTGCTAGGACACTACTCAGCTCAAATCAAGAATTATTAGACATCTACAAACCCAAAACCAAACTAGGCTGCCTTCTCTATAACTATAACCCAGCTACATCCTGGAACCAACTCCCCTTGGAAATAAAATCCCTCCAGCATAGCAAAAGTTTCAAATTAGCCACAAGGAAATACCTAAAATGAAAGTGGTCTTGCCACTGTAGCAAACCACCCTGAAACCATCATCCTTTCCCCTATTTCACCACCTCACTCTTAATGTATCGCTAACACTATTCCCCTGCCTCTTCTACCTCTTCCCTTCCTCTGTCTCCAACCACTCTTAATTCTTACAGTCTCAAAACAACCTACCTGTCTAGTCTGTCTCCTATACTGTACCTCCCCCACATCCCCTACTAGCCATTCTTACCTTCCTTTCTTGTTTCCTAATTCCTATACAACTAGATCCTACCCACTTTAAATAAGCATCTGCCTAACTATTAACTCATTTTGTTCTAAGCAGTTTAAATAATATTGTAACTAGTCACATTTCTTCTGCTAATTGTTTAAAACCTTGCTTGTAAGAACTCACATACTTGTCTGACAATTGTTAATACTCTGTATAATTGAATTGCCTGAGGAGCTTTTTTTTCTCTGCAGGTCTCTGCTTGTAAGATCCTATGACCTGCCTGTGTATCTGTCTAAATCCTTTCTGTTTTATCAGTTGTTGTACTCAGCATTTGCGGGATGTCTGGCAACATGTAACTATAGTATGTTATACTAAATCGTACTTCAAGTGTTGCATAATTCAGCGAGTGGCTGCCTTACACCTCATTGTACACCCAGTTAACTTGTGATTTCCATTGAAGCATATCTATGTGTAGCAGGCATAAAAAATTATTTTCATTAGCTGTTACATATACAGTTTTGCCAGGAAATATATGTATAATAGTCATTCATAGGTATTCTTAAACTCATAATTAAAAGTTGATGTAATAATCACATTCTGACACTCTTTGTAACATCATCTGTATACTGGAATTGAACCCTGCATTTTTATTTAACTCATAGAGTTTAAACCTTGAGCCACAGAGAAAGCTAAGATAGCAAGTAGCTTTTCTCCACTAAGTACCGTCCAAAGTGTTGACAGATACACTACTAATCCAGTTTGCACTGTAGCAGGCAAACCGAATATACTGTTTCACTGCTTCATTCAGGAGAGAACTGTGTTCACTCACAGCATAGCATCGAGCAAATGGAGAAGGCAAGCAGAACATTTCATTTTAAATTGAGCTTTGGAGATAACTTGGAAAGGTATAATAAAACATGTAGAACACCACTGAACACTAGTAAACACTGGTACTTCATAGTCTCATTTCAACACATCAAAGTATCATCACACATGCGCTAATACTTCATAGTCTCATTTCAACACATCAAAGTATCATCACACATGCGCTAATACTTCATAGTCTCATTTCAACACATCAAAGTATCATCACACATGTGCTAACACTTTGCCAACCTTCATGTAAATATGTTTCTCAACATTGCGCTTTCAGAAGTGATTTGGAATAAAAATAAGTATTGCTACTGGTTGATATTACTTCATTACATGGAAACTGTGTAATGTACAGACGTGAAATGTAGTTCACTGGGTGGTTAACTGACCACTTCATTTGTGGCAGTTGGCTCTGCACTGCAGCACTAACACTTACAAATGATATGCTAACATGTAAAGCCTTAACGTACAGAAATTATCATATTTTAACCCTCCTGCATTGGAACATTAAATATTGTTTGGTTTTAACAGGCCACATTGCCATCTTTACAACCTGATGGTCTATGAATGATTCATTGTCCATCCTGTGTTTCATAACTGTGTGTGTCTCATATACACAAGACAGGTAGGTACATGGCTCTCTCCATTCTGCAGTATACGTTAATGACAGCATAGCTGACATAAGACAGCAGTGTGTACATATTATTGAGCATAAACTTGACCTTGCTGTGTCATATCAACAAATATGGATTTGCACAAAGCCTTCAATATCACAATATTGTCTCTGACTCAGAATGAGAAGCTAATCCTATTGACACTGCACTGTCAGACTATAAAGTCAGATTTCTGAAGTGATGCTTATGTTAAGTACTGTGTCTTCTAGATTGCATAGCTAGGTAGGTGGTTCTAATCTCACAGCCATCAACTTTTGTGTGTATGGCATTGTGGAGATATGACCTGAATGACTGCTGTCCACAATACGGTAGTAGTCTGGAGTTAATTTTAAACTGCAGGGTGAGTCACCATCAATTTCAGACCCTTCTCTCAACATCTTCATCTCTGGTAAACCATACTGATGTCATCCTGTATAAAGTGTACTCTCACACTATAAGTCTAGTTTCTGTGGTGGCACATGTGTTAAGTACTGTGTCCTCTAGATTCCATAGCTAGATAGGCAGTGGATTATAATCTCACAGCAGTCAATGTGTGTGTGTGTGTGTGTGTGTGTGTGTGTGTGTGTGTGTGTGTGTGTGTGTGTGTGTGTGAGTGTGTGAGTGTGTGTGTGTGTGTGTGTGTGTGTGTGTGTGTGTGTGTGTGTGTGTGTGTGTAGTTGTGTAAATATAACCTTAACTACTTCTGGCCTTATTAAAATAGTAGCCTGGCATTACTTTCACACTGCAAGGTGTATCCACATCAATGTCACACCCTTCTCCCACCATCATCCTCTGAGCACCACAATACTGGTGCTATCCTCTGCAAAGTGCAGTGTCAGACCACCAACATCCTCTCAGTAAACTATGCTGATGTTATCCTCTGCAAAGTGCAGTGTCAGACCACAATCATCCTCTCAGCAACACAGTGCTGATGCTATCCTCTATAAAGTGCAGTGTCAGACCACCATCATCCTCTCAGCAAAACCATGCTGATGCTATCCTTTATAAAGTACAATCCTCTATAAAGTGCAGTGTCAGACCACTACCATCCTCTCAGCAACATGATGCTGGTGCAATCCTCTTCATATTGCAGTGTCAGACCATCATCATCCTCTCAGCACCACAATGCTGATGTTATCCTCTGCAAAGTGTAGTGTGATACCACAATCATCCTCTCAGCAACACCATGCTGATGCTGTCCTCTATAAAGTGCAGTGTCAGATCACCATCATCCTCTCAGCATCACCATGCTGACGTTATTCTCTGCAAAGTGCAGTGTCAGACCATCATCCTCTAAGCACCACAATGCTGATGCTATCCTCTACAAAGAGCAGTGTCAGACCATCATCACCCTCTCAGCAACACAGTGCTGATGCTATCCTCTACAAAGTGCAGTGTTAGACCACCATCATCCTTTCAGCATCACAGTACTGATGCTATCCTCTACAAAGTGCAGTGTCAGACCATCATCCTCTAAGCACCACAATGCTGATGTTATCCTCTGCAAAGTGCAGTATCAGATCACCATCATCCTCTCAGTAACACCATGCTGATGCTATCCTCTAAAAAGTACGGTGTCGGACCACCTTCATCCTCTCAGCACCCTGATGCTGATGCTATCCTGTACAAAGTGCAGTGTCAGACTTCTGTGCTGGTGCTTGTATTAAGTACTGTGCCTTCTAGGTTAGTATAACTAGACAGGTAGGAGGTTCTAATCTCACTACAAAAAATTTGTATGTGTGATGGTTGGTCCATTGCATCATTGGAGGATTGTTTCAGCAGATGTGCAGATTTGATGCCAACTCATCAGAAACATTTATGTGATGAGATGAATACCGCATCCCCTTTTCATTCTGTCCACAAATGCATACTATCGGCAATACAGTGATGAGGTCATTTCAGTAATACACTTTCATTCCCCAAAAGTCAGATCTCTCCTCTGACTTGTACACACAATATACTTGTGTGTAGATTGTGTAGAATACAGCAGTGAGACTCTCCTGATTGTGTGTGTGTGTGTGTGTGTGTGTGTGTGTGTGTGTGTGTGTGTGTGTGTGTGTGTGTGTGTATGTGTGTGTGTGTGTGTGTGTGTGTGTGTGTGTGTGTAAATAGATGCCACAGTGTGCTACAACTCTTCATACTGACAACATTTAGAATTCCATATAGCTGTAGAAGTTATTCTTGCACACACATATCTTCTTTCCATGACACAGCTGATGTCATCCTTTCAAAGGTGCAGTATGGTTCACATGCACTCAGATTTCTCCAGTGATTTGTGCATATAATACACTTGTGTGTAGGTTGTTTAAATACATAGGGAGGGAATTCGAATACAGGCTTCACTGTCATCTGTGGTGCTGTATTTCTTCCTCTTACTGGGCAGAACAAGCTGCAAATACATGTATGAGGTATATCTATACAGTGTGCTTGTGCTGGGCAACCACTTTTTAGCATAAACATGAAGGTAATACACAATGGTAATGTCATCCATTGAAATGTGCAATGTCAGTGTCATCAAATAACTCTGTAGTTTCAGTAAACCTTCATTTGCCTATGATGTTAAATATATAGTTAAAATCCCAACATCACTGCTTACAGTTAATGTACATGTTGCTAACAGTGTTGTTACCCAGAAGTGCTTTGTTCAGGTGTAGATGTTTCCTGTTACAAGAATTTATTCTACATTTCCTTTGGAAATGTTGTATTGAGAATTGATGCTAACATTTGAACAGATTGTTGTTACACACAGTTGTAGGGAAACACCTCCTCAGAACTGAGGACATAAGATGATATCATGTATGTTGTTGTTTAAGTTAGGCATGTGTTCCAATATGGGATTATATCCACAATGGACATAATTGTTGTCCTACCATCACAGTGGCAATACCAAGGGGCTACAGGTGGATTTGGGTTGATCTAGGACTATTGAACAAAAGTTCAATAGTCAGAATCCACAATCACAGAACACACTTTAATGAAAGCGCTTTCACTGAAAAAGCACTTTTGTTAAAGTGCGATAACAAAAAAACCCCAATAAATCTAATTTTATGCAGGGGTGCAAGCCCCCCTGCACCCCTATGTGGAGGGCTGTGCCCCCCACACCCCCCTACTTTAATATTCTCACTCTGAGATCACACTACAGTGAGGAAAAGGGAATATTCCATTATCCGCACCGTAGTACAATCTCCAGAACAGTCATTCTCCCACAACTCCCTCTAACTGCAGGCATACTTCTGCAAAAGTGCTTTTTTGGTAAAAAGCACTTTAACAAAAGTATGTCTGGCTATTTGTGCTTTGGTGAAAAGTTCCTTCGGGGATCAGTACCGACCCCATTTGGGTATACCTATCATCAGGCAATGCTGTCTAATATATAGCAAGATTCTTTCTAAATAATTAAAGGGACACATGTTTCCTGATTCATACACATGATGTAATGCTTTCACATAACCACACATATGACAACTGGCAATTTACTTACACCAGGGCACATACACTGATCCCACTATAGTGTTGATTTTACCTACAGTTAGGCAAGTGCTCAGACCAGAACTGAGTGACTGCAAGTATTTGTGTCCTTAACTGTTCTGCATGCCCCCCCCCCCAGTTACACTTTGCACATATAGAGTGGCAGAGGCCTCCCTGTCAAATTTTAGCAGAAAAAATGTATAGCCAGATAAAGTACAGTTGACTGAATGAAGTTCAGCTGCTGTTAAAACATTTCCACATTGATGAATGTGATTAATAGCAATCTTGTTATTTGGAGGCATTGTACAGCTTGATGTTCAATTATAGTATTGGGATTCATTTTGTGTGAACATATTAACATCACACAACAACCATTAAATCATGTTAATGTTATTCCTTGAGAAGTTGCACAAACACATGTAAAAGTAGCTTTGGATTTCTTGAGATTACACATTTGTTCTGCCAGTGTCATGGTGAGAGTGCTAGTATGGCATATGCATTGAGTACTGTGGTGTACATGAGTGTTCTCCCGTTCTTGGGTGATATGTTTACAGACATAGAGAAAAGCTGTCCTTGACCACAGAACATTGATATAGGACTGATCACATTTATGTGCACATGAGCATACTAATTTAATTGCCAGCAGTCTGATATGCTGATATGACATTCATTATCAGATATCCTTTTCTAATTCACATGTTAATTTCATTTGTTTATTACAATACCCATTCCTGCTTTCTATGGCAGATGCTGACAATACACAGCTCTGGAGAATACATTCCATCATTATGTGGGGTGTGCATGTTATCTGTCAAACCAATAATTGTGTCAGGCAATGGTGCCTTAAGCAAGGGTATTATGTATGTTGCACTTTGCTCCCACATTTGTAACATCACACATACATACATATGAGATGCATAACTATTGTAATATTGAGGTGTATAATTCCTTTCAATGGTGATCCTTATGCATGTGTTAGGCCTCTTTCTGTGATATACACAGTTAATACACAAGTTATTTTTGACTCTGATTGCATGGATTTAATTCTTGCAAAAGGTGATTGTGGCCTCTGAGCCATTCCTATTTTTCTACATGTTATATGGCTGTAATGCACACTGTGTAGGTATCCAATTACGTGTGCTCTGTCCTTGCGAACTGTCATCTCATCTCAGCATGTGAATGGCATTCATATGTCACTTAATTCCCATCTATTACAATGTGATTTTGTGTAAATGTCACACCCTATAATATCTTGTCTGCTTATTTCATTAATCTTGGGAAAGTGGCAGCTACATTTGCTCAAGAATAGTGAGCACATTTATTTATTCTAACATACGTATTGTGAAATGTTATTATTACAAAGTTGTTTTTGTGACATAAGCTACTTCATATCAATTATCAGACTAGACTTGGAACATTTACCTTCCCTTCTGGCATCTTTCTGTATAAATATTTTTGATTTCTGTGCATACCTCTCAACTGTACCAAATTCCTTGGTATTTACCCATTTTGAGGTCAAAATAATGGGGTGCCAAGAATTCCTAAATGGCCTCTTTAACTCCCGAATTTTCCATTTTTTTTTTAAATTATTTTGGGGGCAAAGTTTTGCTGACATCATCACGTGCAGGGGTGTGTGTGATGAGGTCAGCTTTGTGAGCAAACTGCCATCCTGTCAGAATTTGGCTGAGGGGTGTGAGAAGGTTGGGCGCCAGGCTAGCAACTCGACACCATAAAAACTCCACTACCAATCAATCTATGGACTGGTAATCCTCTGTGGCAATCCCTAAATGGAAAAAGCTGAAAGACATTGCTTTTTTTGCTCAAAGGGGTATGTACTACTGTCTGTGTTTATCTTTACAGCACCATGTTGCAGCAGAACTTGCAGGCAAGCCATTCGTTACTATAGCAGCAGCGGTCACTGGACTCCGACCGGTTAATCATGACATGAGAAAATATACCCCCAGTGCCAATTCTACCCCCAGCTCCTCCAGGTAAAAGAAAAAAATAAAATGACAATGCAATGCTTTATGTGTGTCTGTGTTGTACTGTTATCTGTTAGTGTTACTTATTTTTCCTCAGGTTGAGCGCTATGAGCGTGTACATACAAATTGAAAGCAGTCTGTGAAACTTGTACTAGGTTGCACATTCTTGGTGCTTTGTGCACTTGTCTTGGTACTGTGTGTTGTTATGTTCTACTTACAGTGAACTCACTGATTCTTTTTTTTTGGGGGGGGGGGTGGCCATTATCAGGTGCCCACACTGTTAAGTCCTAACAGTAGCATTAAGAGCTAGTATGCTCAAGTCTAATAAAAATAGTTATGATGAAGATTTTCTCTTTGGTACGGATCATCCATAGAAAGAACGTTAGGCTCAGCAAGCTATGTTGTAGTCATGCAGAGAGTTCTCTGGTGTCATATTTTGGTATGTTGCAAGTGGCATCTTGTCAGAAGTCATAGAGAAAATGTTCACACAGCTCATGTGCAGGGCTCGAGAGAACCACCTCTCTGGCATCTGCATAAAATAAGCAACGTTCTGCCAGTTTATTAAAACCATGTGCTGGACTCGTGTCATGTCTCCATGTGTAGCTGTTGTATGATATAGTGGTAAATACAGTAAGAGGTCTGGCGTGCTTTCACTGCTTTGCAAATGCATTAGCATAGCACTGCTCTGCTTCTAGCTAGGTGTGTGATTGTGCGTGTGTGTCTGTGTGTGTGTGCGCGCACGTGTGTGTGTGTGTGTGTGTGTGTGTGTGTGTGTGTGTGTGTGTGTGTGTGTGCGCGCACACGTATGTGCACATGTGTGTGTGTGTGTGTGTGTGTGTGTGTGTGTGTGTGTGTGTGTGTGTGTGTGTGTGTGTGTGTGTGTGTGTAGTACTGTAGTTAGTTAACTGTAATCTTTTAGTCTGCACTTTTGTGACAGGGACAGGAGAGAAAGGGAGCGGAGGTGAGACTGTTTTAATAAAAAGGGCTCCACATTTTCATTGTTATCCTGAAAGTCTGTGGTTTGCTTAACCATGTAGGACTGCTCTTAATCTTCACTTCAGTCTTAGAAGTTCCAGTCTATTATTATGAATGCTAGCCATTGTCTTGATGAAGAGATTGTGTGGTTTGGAAAGTGCTTCATTTTGGTGCTTGTACATATTTTTTTGGAAACATACTGAAGAGAGGAGAAAGGCTTGGCTGTGGTAGTGGGGGTCGGAACTTTGAATGTTGGCAATATGCATGGTATAGGGAGAGAGCTAGCCAATATGATGGACAGAAGGAAGGTTGGTCTATTGTGTGTGCAAGAGACCAGATGGAAGTGGAGTAAGGCTAGGTGTATCGGAGGTGGGTTCAAATTGTTTTGTCATGGTGTGGATAGGAGGAGAAATGGCGTAGGAGTTATCCTGAAGGAACATGTATGCAAAGAGTGTTTTGGAGGTGAAAAGAGTTTTGGATAGAGTAATGTTTATGAAGCTGGAAATTGATGGTTTAATGATGAATGTTATTAGTACATATGCTCCACAGGTTGGGTGTGCGATGGATGAGAAAGAAAAATTTTGGAGTGAGTTGGATGAAGTGGTGATGACTGTACCCAAGGGTGAGAGAGTGGTGATTGGAGCAGATTTCAATGGGCATGTTGGTGAAGGGAACAGAGGGGATGAGGAAGTGATGGGTAGGTATGGTGTTAAACAAAGGAATGCAGAAGGTCAGATGGTAGTGGATTTTGCAAAAAGGATGGACATGGCTGTGGTGAATACATATTTTAACAAGAGGGAGGAGCATAGGGTGACATACAAGAGTGGAGGAAGATGCATACAGATGGATTATATCTTATGTAGGAGGGCCAGTTTGAAGGAGATTGGAGACTGTAAAGTGGTGACCGGAGAAAGTGTAGTTAGGCAGCATAGGATGGTGGTTTGTAGAATGACGTTGGTGATCAAGAAGAGGAGGAGGAGTGTAAGGGCAGCACCAAGGATCAAATGGTGGAAAATGAAAAAGGGTAATTGTGAGGTAGAGTTCAGGGATGAGTTAAGACAGGCACTGGGTGGCAGTGAAGAGTTACCAAATAGCTGGGTAACTACAGCAGAGCTAGTAAGGGAGATGAATGAAAAGGTGCTTGGTATGACATCTGGACAGAAGAAGGACGACAAGGAGACATGGTGGTGGAATGAGGGAGTACAGGAGAGTATACAGAGAAAGAGGTTGGCAAAGAAGAAGTGGGATTGTCAGAGAGATGAAAAAAGTAGACAGGAGTATAAGGAGATGAGATGCATGGCAAAGAGATTGGTGGCAAAGGCTAAAGATAAGGCATATGGAGAGTTGTATGAAAGGTTGGACACTAAGGAGGGAGTAAAGGACCTGTACCAATTGGCTAGACAGAGGGACTGTGCTAGAAAGATGTGCAGCAGGTAAAGTTGATAAAGGATAATGAGGGAAACATACAAGCGAGGAGAGTGTGTTGAGGAGATGGCAAGAGTACTTTGAGGGGTTGATGAATGGAGAGAATGAGAGGGAGAGAAGGTTGGATGATGTGCGGATAGTGAATCATGAAGTATAATGGATTAGCAAGGAGGAAGTAAGGACAGCTATGAAGAGGATGAAGAATGGAAAGGCTGTTGGTCCAGATGACATACCTGTGGAAGTATGGAGGGGTCTAGGTGAAATGGCAGTGGAGTTTTTAACCAGATTGTTTAATGAAATCTTGGAAAGTGAGAGGATGACTGAGGAATGGAGAAAAGTGTTTTGGTACTGATTTTTAAGAATAAGAGTGATGTGCAGAGCTGTAGTAACTACAGGGGATTAAATTGATCAGTCACAACATGAAGTTATGGGAAAGAGTAGTGGAAGCTAGGTTTAGAGGGGACGTGATGATTAGTGATCAGCAGTATTGTTTCATGCCGGGAAAGAGCACTACAGATACGATGTTTGCTCTGAGAGTGTTGATGGAGAAGTGCAGAGAAGGTCAGAAGGAGTTGCATTGTGTTTTTGTAGAATTAGAGAAAGCATATGACAGGGTGCCTAGAGAGGAGTTGTGGTATTGTATGAGGAAGTCAGGAGTGTCAGAGAAGTATATAAGAGGGTAGTGTGACAGCAGTGAGGTCTGAAGTGGGAGTGATGGATGCATTTAAGGTGGAGGTGGGATTACATCAAGGATCAGCTCTGAGCCCTTTCTTATTTGCAATGGTGATGGACAGGTTGACAGACAAGATCAGACAGGAGTCCCCGTGGACTATGATGTTTGCAGTTGACATTGTGATCTGTAGTGAGAGTAGGGAACAGGTGGAGGAGACCCTGGAGAGGTGGAGATATGCTTTAGAGAGAAGAGGAATGAAGGGCAGCAGGACTAAGACAGAATATATGTGTGTGAATGAGAGGGAGGATAGAGAAATGGTGAGGATGCAAGGAGTAGAGGTGGCGAAGGTGGATGAGTTGAAATACTTGGGATCAGTAGTTCAGAGTAATGGTGAGGGTGGAAGAGAGGTGAAGAAGAGAGTAAAAGCAGGATAGAGTGGGTGGAGAAGAGTGTCAGGAGTGATTTGTGACAGATGAGTACCAGTAAGAGTGAAAGGGAAGGTCTACACGAGTGTAGTGAGCCCAGCTATGTTATATGGGTTGGAGACAGTGGCATTTACAAAAAGGCAGGAGTCAGAGCTTGACATGGCAGAGTTAAAGATGTTAAGATTTGCACTGGGTGTGACGAGGGTGGACAGGATTAGGAATAAGTATATTGGAGGGTCAGCCCAGGTTGGAAGGTTTGGAGACAAAGCCAGAGAGGCAAGATTACATTGGTTTGGACATGTGCTGAGGAGGGATGCTGAGTATATTGGGAAAAAGATGCTAAGGATGAAGCTACTAGGTAACAGGAAAAGAGGAAGGCCTAAGATAAGGTTTATGGATGTGGTGAGAGAGGACATGCAGGTGGTTGGTGTGATAGAGCAAGATGCAGAGGACAGGAAGAAATGGAAACAGTTGATCTGCTCTGGCGACCCCTAATGGGAGCAGCCGAAAGAAGAAGAAGAAGAAGACTGTTGAAGGGATTAGTGGGGGTCTGGGGAAATGTTTCATTGTAGTGTTTGTGTGTGTGGATGCATGCATGCATGCTGGAGAGTGGTGTTGCCGATACTTATTTTTTTTCTTTTGTATTACTGTATTTTTCCCAGTTGTATGCACCATCAGCTTCTTCCTTGGGGGCTGTCATTCAGGCAGCCATCACAGGTTTTGTGGTTACGTCTTTGACTGTGCCTTGTGGTGGCTCTCAGGAGAACTTGTATCACTGCAGATAATTCTATGCCCTCCAATTACGTGTGCATTCTCTCACACATACACCTTTGATGGTTAGCATCACTGGCTTGGAACACCAAGCCCATATCCTCAGGTTCACAATGGAACAATCTGGTTGACATGGACCACCATTTCCTTTCCTCAGGATGAGTGAACTGGCATTATCTGCTCATCTACAACCTATCCTGCCTCACACGTCCAGTACCTGTGCTGCTAGCTGAACTCAGGTCACATAAATCATGGTTAGGGTTTCAACCCCAAATGTCATAAAGATGGTGCACAGATACCTACACTTTCAATAGAATGAATCTTTTATATACCATTATACACTTTCTTCGCATCAGCATTTTTTTTATCAGACCGAACTATAAATTGTAATATGTAATATCTGATATATTTTGGTGGCTTGTGTGCATCATATAATCAACTGATTGTGAGAAAATCACCTTCTATGAAGTGCATGAGAGAAAACTGTGTAAATTGTAAGCAGTAATCCTCATTTTAAACTGCTGCATTTTTCATGAGTCAAGCATTAGGTAAGAATCAGATATTGCCACTATGTGGCACAGAAGGATCTGGAATGCAGAATGCAGCATTTGTGATCCATATTCAGTTTGCAGGCTCAAGTTCTGGGGGAGTCAGCCACAGGGGATGGGAAGGAAAGACTGGACAGTGACAAAGGTTAATGCCAGTTCCTTAACCCTGATGTTGGTGACAGTGCTTCTGGGTACTTGAAATTACTGAGGGGATGGATTGCTGGGGGAAATGTTTCATTTTGGTGCTTGTACATACTTGGAAACATACTGCTGAAGGGATTAGTGGGGGTCTGTGGGAAATGTTTAATTTTGGTCTTGTACATACTTGGAAACATACTGCTGAAGGGATTAGTGAGGGTCTGGGGGAAATTTTTCCTTTTTGAGCTTGTGCATACTTGAAGACTGAGGGTATGGATCGCTGGGGGAAATGTTTCATTTTGGAGCTTATACATACTTGGAAACATACTGCTGAAGGGATTAGTGGGGTCTGGGGGGGGGCGTTTCATTTTGGTGTTTGTACATACTTGTAAACATAGTGATGAAGGGATTAGTGGGGGTCTGGGGGACATGTCTCATATTGGTGCTTGTGCATACCTGAAACTACTGAAGGGAATTACGCTTTTGGCTTTTTACTATGGATCCTTTTCTCATAAAATTGTAGTTTTCTTGCAAATCACTGGCAGTGGCAGATCTTTGAAGAGTGATGTCAGAAAAAAATGGCAGGCATCAGGCATTATATTTGATTTTCAGACTTCATCCTTCAGAAAATTCATGTTATGCAAAATCTGTTATTCTGTCAACAGTCTATGTTTGGAAGAGCAGTATTTAAAAAGTGTCACTAACTATTTCTGCACCTTTGTTTGGTCCCCCATTATTTGTGGTTTTGTCCAGATTTCTTGCTCTAAGAAATTGAGAGGTATGACCATAATATCTGCAGTCATATAACTAAATAATTAATTCTATGGAGTTCTGTATCTGTGCCTTCTGCTGATTTTAATTTCAGTTTACCCATTAGTGAATTTTGATGCACTGCATAATTTTATATCTCACATAACTCACAGACTATCATGGGGTGCTGGGTGGTGATGAACAGCATAGGATAATGAATAAGAAACTGACATGTAATGTTAGCTTTTAAGATGACTTTTAAAACTGTAAGCTAAGAACACGTAGTATTTCTTATTGAAGCAGGCACCCCACCCTACAAGGTTTTAGAAGTATATTCATGGAAAATAATATTGAATTATATAAAGTCATCAAGAGAAGTTTTTTTGCAAGTATAAAGTAAAAGAATTTAACCATCTGGTGAGCTTTGTAGCTGAAATCGTTAGTAAGCTGATAGTAATTGTTTCATATTTTATCCATTGCTTGCGTATGCTGTGGTTGTTAATAATATTGCACTTGTGTTACTTCAGATGTTAATATAAATAAAATGGGTTTGTTCTGGTTATATTTTGTGTTATTTAATATTACTGTAGAAGGATGAAGCTCAGTTAATTTTATTTTTATAAAAGAAAATTGTATTTTAGTTTTGCACAAGTTCAGAGTTTGATACAAGTTCAAATATTAATATATAAAACAGTATTGATCTTCTGTTTACTTTGTGTTTCATGATCATATTTTGTCTGTTCTGCAGCTTGTGTTTAAAAGTTGATATCCTACAATTCCATCAGAATCAACATGGTTTCCTGGCCAGCAACACTGTTGCTGGCCACAGAAACATGCTTGTATTCATGCTAGCAAATGAGAAGTAACATGCATATGAGATTGGTGCTGCTGCTCATCACAGTAACACATAAACATCACGTAGGCTTTGCAGAAAGCCTATGCAATTGTTCATGAATCCCAAGCTAATGCTTAAA